>NC_141555.1:61327642-61507142 GCF_021556685.1 Rattus norvegicus | reverse complement strand
GATCTAATCCTGGTGTCAACGTCCCTGGATTAATCCTGGTGTCAACGAAACTGGATCTAAACCTGGTGTCATCATCCCTGGATCTAATCCAGGTATCAACGTCCCTGGATCTAATCCTGTTGTCAACGTCACTAGACCTAATCCTGGTTCAACGACCCTGGATCTAATCCTGGTTTCAACGTCCCTGGATCTGATCCTGTTGTCAACTTCACTCGATCTGATCCTGGTGTCAACGTCCCTGGATCTGATCCTGGTGTCACGTCCCTGGGTCTAATCCTGGTTTCAACGTCCCTGGATCTAATCCTGGTGTCAACGTCCCTGGATCTAATCGTGGAATCAACGTCCCTGGATCTAATCCTGGTGTCAAAGACCCTGGATCTAATCCTGGTGTCATCGTCACTGAATCTAATCCTGGTGTCAACGTCATGGATCTGATCTTGGTGTGAGCGTCACTGGATCTAATCCTGGTGTCAAAGTCACTGGATCTAATCCTGGTGTCATGATCCCTGGATCTAATCCTGGTGTCAACGTCACTGGATCTTATCCTGGTGTCAACGTCCCTAGATCTAATCCTGGTGTCAGCATCACTGGACCTAATCATGGTGTCAACGTCCTTGGATCTAATCCTGGTGTCAACGTCCTTGGATCTAATCCTGGTGTCAACCTCACTGGATCTAATCCTGGTGTCATCGTCCCTTGATCTAACCCTGGTGTCAAAGTCCCTGGATCTGATTCTGGTCTCAACCTCCCTGGATCTGATCCTGGTTTCAACGTCCCTGGATCTAATCCTGCTGTCAGCGTCACTGGATCTAATCCTGGTGTCAACGTCAATGGATGTAATCCTGGTGTCAACGTTATTGGATCTTATCCTGGTGTCACATCCCTGGATCTAATCTTGGTGTCAACATCCATGGATCTAATCCTCGTGTAGCGTCACTGGATCTAATCCTTGTGTAACGTCACTGGATCTAATCCTGGTGTCAGCGTCCCTGGATCTAATCCTGGTGTCAACGTCTCTGGACCTAATTCAGGTGTCCACGTCCTTAGATCTAATCCTGGAGTCAACGTGCCTGGATCTAATCCTGGTGTCAACGTCCCTGGATCTAATCCTGGAGTCAACGTCCCTGGATCTAATCCTGGTGTCAAGGCACTGGATCTAATCCTGGTGTCAACGTCACTGGATCTACTCCTGGTGTCAACGTCACTGGATATAATCCTGGTGTCAACGTCCCCGGATCTGATCCTAGAGTCAGCGTTACTGGATCTAATCCTGGTGTCAAAGGCACTGGATTCAATTCTGGAGACAACGTCCCTGATTCTAATCCTGGTGTCAACGTCCCTGGATCTAATCCTGGTATTAACGGCACAGGATCTAATCCTGGTGTCCTCGTCCCTGGATCTAATCCTGGTGTCAACGTCCCTGCATCTAATCCTGGTGTCAACGTCCTTGGATCTGATCCTGGTGTCACGTCCCTGGGTCTAATCCTGGTGTCAGAGACCCTGGACCTAATCCTGGTGTCATCGTCACTGAATCTAATCCTGGTGTCAACGTCATGGATCTGATCTTGGTGTGAGCGTAACTGGATCTAATCCTGGTGTCAAAGTCACTGGATCTAATCCTGTTTTCATGATCCCTGGATCTAATCCTGGCGTCAACGTCACTGGATCTTATCCTGGTGTCAACGTCCCTAGATCTAATCCTGGTGTCAGCATCACTGGACCTAATCATGGTGTCAACGTCCCTGGACCTAATCTGCTGTCAACGTCACTGGATCTAATCCTGGTGTAAGCGCCACTGGATCTAATCCTGATGTCAACGTCATTGGATCTAATCCTGGTGTCAGCCTCACTGGATCTAATCCTGGTGTCAGCATCCCTGTATCTAACCCTGGAGTCAACTTCCCTGGATTTGATTCTGGTCTCAACCTCCCTGGATCTGATCCTGGTTTCAACGTCCCTGGATCTAATCCTGGTGTCAGCGTCACTGGATCTAATCCTGGTGTCAACGTCAATGGATGTATTCCTGGTGTCAACGTCATTGGATCTTATCCTGGTGTCACATCCCTGGATCTAATCTTGGTGTCAAACTCCCTGGATCTAATCATGGTGTCAGCGTCACTGGATCTAATCCTGGTGTCAGCGTCACTGGATCTAATCCTGGTGTCAACGTCAGTGGATCTAATCCTGGTGTCAGCGTCCCTGGATCTATTCCTGGTGTCAACGTCTCCGGACCTAATCTTGGGTCAACGTCCCTTAATCTAATCCTGGTGTCATTGTCACTGGATCTAATCCTGGTGACAACGTCACTGGATCTTACCCTGGTGTCAACGTCCCTGGTTCTAATCCTTTTTTCAACGTCCCTGGACCTAATCCTGGTGTCAAAGTAACTGGATCTAATCTTGCTGTCAACGTCCCTGGATCTAATCCTGGTGTCAACGTCCCTGGACCTAATCTGCTGTCAACGTCCCTGGATCTAATCCTGGTGTCAACGTCCCTGGACCTAATCTGCTGTCAACGTCCCTGGATCTAATCCTGGTGTCAACATCCCGGATCTGATCCTAGAGTCAGCGTTACTGGATCTAATCCTGGTGTCAAAGGCACTGGATTCAATTCTGGAGTCAACGTCCCTGATTCTAATCCTGGTGTCAACGTCCCTGGATCTAATCCTGGTATTAACGGCACAGGATCTAATCCTGGTGTCCACGTCCCTGGATCTAATCCTGGTGTCAACGTCCATGGATCTGATCCTGGTTTCAACGTCCCTGGATCTAATACTGGTGACAGCGTCACTGGATCTAATCCTGTTGTCAACGTCAATGGATCTAACCCTGGTGTCAACGTCCCTGCATCTAATCCTGGTGTCAACGTCCTTGGATCTAATCATGGTGTCAACGAACCTGGATCTAATCCTGGTGTCAACGTCCCTGTATATAATCCTGGTGTCAATGTCAGTGGATGTAATCCTGGTGTCAAAGTTTCTGGATCTAATCCTGGTGTCAACGAAACTGGATCTAATCCTGTTGTCCACGTCACTGGATGTAATCCTGGTGTCAACATTTCTGGATCTAATCCTGGTATCAACGTCACTGGATCTAATCCTGGTGTCAACGAAACTGGATCTAATCCTGGTGTCAACGTCCCTGTATATAATCCTGGTGTCAACGTCCCTGTATATAATCCTGGTGTCAACGTCAGTGGACCTAATCCTGGTGTCAACGACACTGGATCTCATCCTGGTTACAACTTCACTGGAACTAATCCTTGTTTCAACATCCTTGGATCTAATCCTGGTGTCAACGAACCTGGATCTAATCCTTGTGTCAACGAAACTAAATCTAACCCTGTTTCAACGTCCCTGGATCTAATCCTGGTGTCAGCGTCACTGGATCTAATCCTGGTGTCAGTGTCAATGGATCTAATCCTGGTGTCAACGTCCCTGGATCTAATCCTGGTGTCAACGTCCCTGGATTAATCCTGGTGTCAACGAAACTGGATCTAAACCTGGTGTCATCATCCCTGGATCTAATCCTGGTATCAACGTCCCTGGATCTAATCCTGTTGTCCACGTCACTAGACCTAATCCTGGTTCAACGACCCTGGATCTAATCCTGGATTCAACGTCCCTGGATCTGATCCTCTTCTCAACTTCACTCGATCTGATCCTGGTGTCAACGTCCCTGGATCTGATCCTGGTGTCACGTCCCTGGGTCTAATCCTGGTTTCAACGTCCCTGGATCTAAACCTGGTGTCAACGTCCCTGGATCTAATCTTGGAATCAACGTCCCTGGATCTAATCCTGGTGTCAACGAAACTGGATCTAATCCTGGTGTCAACGTCCCTGGATCTAATCCTGGTATCAACGTCCCTGGATCTAATCCTGTTGTCCACGTCACTAGACCTAATCCTGGTTCAACGACCCTGGATCTAATCCTGGATTCAACGTCCCTGGATCTGATCCTCTTCTCAACTTCACTCGATCTGATCCTGGTGTCAACGTCCCTGGATCTGATCCTGGTGTCACGTCCCTGGGTCTAATCCTGGTTTCAACGTCCCTGGATCTAAACCTGGTGTCAACGTCCCTGGATCTAATCTTGGAATCAACGTCCCTGGATCTAATCCTGGTGTCAAAGACCCTGGATCTAATCCTGGTGTCATCGTCACTAAATCTAATCCTGGTTACAACGTCATGGATATGATCTTGGTGTGAGCGTCACTGGATCTAATCCTGGTGTCAAAGTCACTGGATCTAATCCTGTTCTCATGATCCCTGGATCTAATCCTGGTGTCAACGTCACTGGATCTTATCCTGGTGTCAACGTCCTTGATCTAATCCTGGTGTCAAAGACCCTGGATCTAATCCTGGTGTCATCGTCACTGAATCTAATCCTGGTGTCAACGTCATTGGATCTAATCCTGGTGTCAGCCTCACTGGATCTAATCCTGGTGTCAGCGTCCCTGGATCTAACCCTGGTGTCAACGTCCCTGGATCTGATTCTGGTCTCAACCTCCCTGGATCTGATCCTGGTTTCTACGTCCCTGGATCTAATCATGGTGTCAGCGTCACTGGATCTAATCCTGGTGTCAACGTCAATGGATGTAATCCTGGTGTCAACGTCATTGGATCTTATCCTGGTGTCACATCCCTGGAACTAATACGGTGTCAACGTCCCTGGAACTAATCATGGTGTCAGCGTCACTGGATCTAATCCTTGAGTAACGTCACTGGATCTAATCCTGGTGTCAGCGTCACTGGATCTAATCCTGGTGTCAACGTCACTGGATCTGATCCTGTTCTCAACTTCACTCGATCTGATCCTGGTGTCAACGTCCCTGGATCTGATCCTGGTGTCACGTCCCTGGGGATAATCCTGGTTTCAACGTCCCTGGATCTAATCCTGGTGTCAACGTCCCTGGATCTAATCTTGGAATCAACGTCCCTGGATCTAATCCTGGTGTCAAAGACCCTGGATCTAATCCTGGTGTCATCGTCACTGAATCTAATCCTGGTGTCAACGTCATGGATCTGATCTTGGTGTGAGCGTCACTGGATCTAATCCTGGTGTCAGGGTCACTGGATCTAATCCTGTTGTCATGATCCCTGGATCTATTCCTGGTGTCAACGTCACTGGATCTGAACCTGGTGTCAACGTCCCTAGATATAATCCTGGTGTCAGCATCACTGGACGTAATCATGGTGTCAACGTCCTTGGATCTAATCCTGGTGTCAGCATCAATGGATCTAATCCTGATGTCAACGTCACTGGATCTAATCCAGGTGTCAGCGCCACTGGATCTAATCCTGGTGTCAACGTCATTGGATCTAATCCTGGTGTCAGCCTCACTGGATCTAATCCTGGTGTCAGCTTCATTGGATCTAACCCTGGTGTCAATGTCCCTGGATCTTATTCTGGTCTCAACCTCCCTGGATCTGATCCTGGTTTCAACGTCCCTGGATCTAATCCTGGTGTCAGCGTCACTGGATCTAATCCTGGTGTCAACGTCCCTGGATCTGATCCTGGTGTCACGTCCCTGGGTCTAATCCTGGTTTCAATGTCCCTGGATCTAAACCTGGTGTCAACGTCCCTGGATCTAATCTTGGAATCAACGTCCCTGGATCTAATCCTGGTGTCAAAGACCCTGGATCTAATCCTGGTGTCATCGTCACTAAATCTAATCCTGGTTACAACGTCATGGATATGATCTTGGTGTGAGCGTCACTGGATCTAATCCTGGTGTCAAAGTCACTGGATCTAATCCTGTTGTCATGATCCCTGGATTTAATCCTGGTGTCAACGTCACTGGATCTTATCCTGGTGTCAACGTCCCTAGATCTAATCCTGGTGTCAGCATCACTGGACCTAATCATGGTGTCAACGTCCTTGGATCTAATCCTGGGTTCAGCATCAATGGATCTAATCCTGGTGTCAACGTCACTCGATCTAATCCTGGTGTCAGCGCCACTGGATTAATCCTGGTGTCAACGTCATTGGATCTAATCCTGGTGTCAGCCTCACTGGATCTAATCCTGGTGTCAGCGTCCCTGGATCTAACCCTGGTGTCAACGTTCCTGGATCTGATTCTGGTCTCAACCTCCCTGGATCTGATCCTGGTTTCTACGTCCCTGGATATAATCATGGTGTCAGCGTCACTGGATCTAATCATGGTGTCAACGTCAATGGATGTAATCCTGGTGTCAACGTCATTGGATCTTATCCTGGTGTCACATCCCTGGAACTAATATGGTGTCAACGTCCCTGGATCTAATCATGGTGTCAGCGTCACTGGATCTAATCCTTGTGTAACGTCACTGGATCTAATCCTGGTGTCAGCGTCACTGGATCTAATCCTGGTGTCAACGTCAATGGATCTGATCCTGTTCTCAACTTCACTCGATCTGATCCTGGTGTCAACGTCCCTGGATCTGATCCTGGTGTCACGTCCCTGGGTATAATCCTGGTTTCAACGTCCCTGGATCTAATCCTGGTGTCAACGTCCCTGGATCTAATCTTGGAATCAACGTCCCTGGATCTAATCCCGGTGTCAAAGACCCTGGATCTAATCCTGGTGTCATCGTCACTGAATCTAATCCTGGTGTCAACGTCATGGATCTGATCTTGGTGTGAGCGTCACTGGATCTAATCCTGGTGTCAAAGTCACTGGATCTAATCCTGTTGTCATGATCCCTGGATCTAATCCTGGTGTCAACGTCACTGGATCTGATCCTGGTGTCAACGTCCCTAGATCTAATCCTGGTGTCAGGATCACTGGACGTAATCATGGTGTCAACGTCCTTGGATCTAATCCTGGTGTCAGCATCAATGGATCTAATCCTGGTGTCAACGTCACTGGATCTAATCCAGGTGTCAGCGCCACTGGATCTAATCCTGGTGTCAACGTCATTGGATCTAATCCTGGTGTCAGCCTCACTGGATCTAATCCTGGTGTCAGCGTCATTGGATCTAACCCTGGTGTCAACGTCCCTGGATCTGATTCTGGTCTCAACCTCCCTGGATCTGATCCTGGTTTCAACGTCCCTGGATCTAATCCTGGTGTCAGCGTCACTGGATCTAATCCTGGTGTCAACGTCAATGGATGTAATCCTGGTGTCAACGTCATTGGATCTTATCCTGGTGTCACATCCCTGGATCTAATCTTGGTGTCAACGTCCCTGGATCTAATCATGGTGTCAACGTCTCCGGACCTAATCTTGGGTCAACGTCCCTTAATCTAATCCTGGTGTCATTGTCACTGGATCTAATCCTGGTGTCAACGTCACTGGATCTTACCCTGGTGTCAACGTCCCTGGTTCTAATCCATTTTTCAACGTCCCTGGACCTAATCCTGGTGTCAAAGTCACTGGATCTAATCTTGCTGTCAACGTCCCTGGATATAATCCTGGTGTCAACGTCCCTGGACCTAATCTGGTGTCAACGTCCCTTGATCTAATCCTGGTGTCAACGTCCCTGGATCTAATCCAGGTGTCATGGTCCCTGGATCTAACCCTGGTGTCAACGTCCCTGGATCTGATTCTGGTCTCAACCTCCCTGGATCTGATCCTGGTTTCAACGTCCCTGGATCTAATCATGGTGTCAGCGTCACTGGATCTAATCCTGGTGTCAACGTCAATGGATGTAATCCTGGGGTCAACGTCATTGGATCTTATCCTGGTGTCACATCCCTGGATCTAATCTTGGTGTCAACCTCCCTGGATCTAATCATGGTGACAGCGTCACTGGATCTAATCCTTGTGTAACGTCACTGGATTTAATCCTGGTGTCAGCGTCCCTGGATATAATCCTGGTGTCAACGTCTCTGGACCTAATCTTGTGTCAACGTCCCTTGATCTAATCCTGGTGTCATTGTCACTGGATCTAATCCTGGTGTCAACGTCACTGGATCTTACTCTGGTGTCAACGTCCCTGGTTCTAATCCTTTTTTCAACGTCCCTGGACCTAATCCTGGTGTCAAAGTCACTGGATCTAATCTTGCTGTCAACGTCCCTGGATCTAATCCTGGTGTCAACGTCACTGGATCTAATTCAGGTGTCCATGTCCTTAGATCTAATCCTGGAGTCAACGTGCCTGGAACTAATCCTGGTGTCAACATCCCTGGATCTAATCCTGGAGTCAACGTCCCTGGATCTAACCCTGGTGTCAACGTCACTGGATCTAATCCTGGTGTCAACGTCACTGGTTCTACTCCTGGTGTCAACGTCACTGGATATAATCCTGGTGTCAACGTCCCCGGATCTGATCCTAGAGTCAGCGTTACTGGATCTAATCCTGGTGTCAAAGGCACTGGATTCAATTCTGGAGTCAACGTCCCTGATTCTAATCCTGGTGTCAACGTCCATGGATCTAATCCTGGTATTAACGGCACAGGATCTAATCCTGGTGTCCACGTCCCTTGATCTAATCCTGGTGTCAACGTCCCTGCATCTAATCCTGGTGTCAACGTCCGTGGATCTAATCCTGGTGTCAAGGTCCCTGTATATAATCCTGGTGTCAATGTCAGTGGATCTAATCCTGGTGTCAACGAAACTGGATCTTATCCTGTTGTCCACGTAACTGGATGTAATCCTGGTGTCAACATTTATGGATCTAATCCTGGTATCAACGTCACTGGATCTAATCCTGGTGTCAACGAAACTGGATCTAATCCTGGTGTCAACGTCCCTGTATATAATCCTGGTGTCAACGTCAGTGGACCTAATCCTGGTTTCAACGAAACTGGATCTCATCCTGGTGTCAACTTCACTGGAACTAATCCTGGTGTCAACATCCTTGGATCTAATCCTGGTGTCAACGAACCTGGATCTAATCCTTGTGTCAACGAAACTAAAACTAACCCTGTTTCAACGTCCCTGGATCTAATCCTTGTGTCAGCGTCCCTGGCTCTAATCATGGTGTCAGTGTCAATGGATCTAATCCTGGTGTCAACGTCCCTGGATCTAATCCTGGTGTCAACGTCCCTGGATCTAATCCTGGTGTCAACGTCCCTGGATTAATCCTGGTGTCAACGAAACTGGATCTAAACCTGGTGTCATCATCCCTGGATCTAATCCAGGTATCAACGTCCCTGGATCTAATCCTGTTGTCAACGTCACTAGACCTAATCCTGGTTCAACGACCCTGGATCTAATCCTGGTTTCAACGTCCCTGGATCTGATCCTGTTGTCAACTTCACTCGATCTGATCCTGGTGTCAACGTCCCTGGATCTGATCCTGGTGTCACGTCCCTGGGTCTAATCCTGGTTTCAACGTCCCTGGATCTAATCCTGGTGTCAACGTCCCTGGATCTAATCGTGGAATCAACGTCCCTGGATCTAATCCTGGTGTCAAAGACCCTGGATCTAATCCTGGTGTCATCGTCACTGAATCTAATCCTGGTGTCAACGTCATGGATCTGATCTTGGTGTGAGCGTCACTGGATCTAATCCTGGTGTCAAAGTCACTGGATCTAATCCTGGTGTCATGATCCCTGGATCTAATCCTGGTGTCAACGTCACTGGATCTTATCCTGGTGTCAACGTCCCTAGATCTAATCCTGGTGTCAGCATCACTGGACCTAATCATGGTGTCAACGTCCTTGGATCTAATCCTGGTGTCAACGTCCTTGGATCTAATCCTGGTGTCAACCTCACTGGATCTAATCCTGGTGTCATCGTCCCTTGATCTAACCCTGGTGTCAAAGTCCCTGGATCTGATTCTGGTCTCAACCTCCCTGGATCTGATCCTGGTTTCAACGTCCCTGGATCTAATCCTGCTGTCAGCGTCACTGGATCTAATCCTGGTGTCAACGTCAATGGATGTAATCCTGGTGTCAACGTTATTGGATCTTATCCTGGTGTCACATCCCTGGATCTAATCTTGGTGTCAACGTCCATGGATCTAATCCTCGTGTAGCGTCACTGGATCTAATCCTTGTGTAACGTCACTGGATCTAATCCTGGTGTCAGCGTCCCTGGATCTAATCCTGGTGTCAACGTCTCTGGACCTAATTCAGGTGTCCACGTCCTTAGATCTAATCCTGGAGTCAACGTGCCTGGATCTAATCCTGGTGTCAACGTCCCTGGATCTAATCCTGGAGTCAACGTCCCTGGATCTAATCCTGGTGTCAAGGCACTGGATCTAATCCTGGTGTCAACGTCACTGGATCTACTCCTGGTGTCAACGTCACTGGATATAATCCTGGTGTCAACGTCCCCGGATCTGATCCTAGAGTCAGCGTTACTGGATCTAATCCTGGTGTCAAAGGCACTGGATTCAATTCTGGAGACAACGTCCCTGATTCTAATCCTGGTGTCAACGTCCCTGGATCTAATCCTGGTATTAACGGCACAGGATCTAATCCTGGTGTCCTCGTCCCTGGATCTAATCCTGGTGTCAACGTCCCTGCATCTAATCCTGGTGTCAACGTCCTTGGATCTAATCCTGGTGTCAACGAACCTGGATCTAATCCTGGTGTCAACGTCCCTGTATATAATACTGGTGTCAATGTCAGTGGATATAATCCTGGTGTCAACGTTTCTGGATCTAATCCTGGTATCAACGTCACTGGATCTAATCCTGGTGTCAACGTCACTGGATCTAATCCTGGTGTCAACGAAACTGGATCTAATCCTGTTGTCCACGTCACTGGATGTAATCCTGGTGTCAACATTTATGGATCTAATCCTGGTATCAATGTCACTGGATCTAATCCTGGTGTCAAAGAAACTGGATCTAATCCTGGTGTCAAAGTCCCTGTATATAATCCTGGTGTCAACATCAGTGGACCTAATCCTGGTGTCAACATCAGTGGACCTAATCCTGGTGTCAACGACACTGGATCTAATACTGGTGTCAACTTCACTGGAACTAATCCTGGTGTCAACGAACCAGGATCTAATCCTTGTGTCAAGGAAACTAAATCTAACCCTGTTTCAACGTCCCTGGATCTAATCCTGGTGTCAACGTCCCTGGATCTAATCTTGGAATCAACATCCCTGGATCTAATCCTGGTGTCAAAGACCCTGGATCTAATCCTGGTGTCATCGTCACTGAATATAATCCTGGTGTCAACGTCATGGATCTGATCTTGGTGTGAGCGTCACTGGATCTAATCCTGGTGTCAAAGTCCCTGGATCTAATCCTGGTGTCATGGTCCCTGGATCTAATCCTGGTGTCAACGTCACTGGATCTTATCCTGGTGTCAACGTCCCTAGATCTAATCCTGGTGTCAGCATCACTGGACCTAATCATGGTGTCAACGTCCTTGGATCTAATCCTGGTGTCAGCATCAATGGATCTAATCCTGGTGTCAACGTCACTGGATCTAATCCTGGTGTCAGCGCCACTGGATCTAATCCTGGTGTCAACGTCATTGGATCTGATCCTGGTGTCACATCCCTGGATCTAATCTTGGTGTCAACGTCCATGGATCTAATCCTCGTGTCAGCGTCACTGGATGTAATCCTTGTGTAACGTCACTGGATCTAATCCTGGTGTCAGCGTGACTGGATCTAATCCTGGTGTCAACGTCAGTGGATCTAATCCTGGTGTCAGCGTTCCTGGATCTAATCCTGGTGTCAACGTCTCTGGACCTAATCTTGTGTCAACGTCCCTTGATCTAATCCTGGTGTCATTGTCACTGGATCTAATCCTGGTGTCAACGTCACTGGATCTTACCCTGGTGTCAACGTCCCTGGTTCTAATCCTTTTTTCAACGTCCCTGGACCTAATCCTTGTGTCAAAGTTACTGGATCTAATCTTGCTGTCAACGTCCCTGGATCTAATCCTGGTGTCAAGGTCACTGGATCTAATTCAGGTGTCCACGTCCTTAGATCTAATCCTGGAGTCAACGTGCCTGGATCTAATCCTGGTGTCAACGTCCCTGCATCTAATCCTGGTGTCAACGTCCTTGGATCTAATCATGGTGTCAACGAACCTGGATCTAATCCTGGTGTCAACGTCCCTGTATATAATCCTGGTGTCAATGTCAGTGGATGTAATCCTGGTGTCAAAGTTTCTGGATCTAATCCTGGTGTCAACGAAACTGGATCTAATCCTGTTGTCCACGTCACTGGATGTAATCCTGGTGTCAACATTTCTGGATCTAATCCTGGTATAAACGTCACTGGATCTAATCATGGTGTCAACGAAACTGGATCGAATCCTGGTGTCAACGTCCCTGTATATAATCCTTGTGTCAACGTCCCTGTATATAATCCTGGTGTCAACGTCAGTGGACCTAATCCTGGTGTCAACGACACTGGATCTAATCCTGGTTACAACTTCACTGGAACTAATCCTTGTTTCAACATCCTTGGATCTAATCCTGGTGTCAACGAACCTGGATCTAATCCTTGTGTCAACGAAACTAAATCTAACCCTGTTTCAACGTCCCTGGATCTAATCCTGGTGTCAGCGTCACTGGATCTAATCCTGGTGTCAGTGTCAATGGATCTAATCCTGGTGTCAACGTCCCTGGATCTAATCCTGGTGTCAACGTCCCTGGATTAATCCTGGTGTCAACGAAACTGGATCTAAACCTGGTGTCATCATCCCTGGATCTAATCCTGGTATCAACGTCCCTGGATCTAATCCTGTTGTCCACGTCACTAGACCTAATCCTGGTTCAACGACCCTGGATCTAATCCTGGATTCAACGTCCCTGGATCTGATCCTCTTCTCAACTTCACTCGATCTGATCCTGGTGTCAACGTCCCTGGATCTGATCCTGGTGTCACGTCCCTGGGTCTAATCCTGGTTTCAACGTCCCTGGATCTAAACCTGGTGTCAACGTCCCTGGATCTAATCTTGGAATCAACGTCCCTGGATCTAATCCTGGTGTCAAAGACCCTGGATCTAATCCTGGTGTCATCGTCACTAAATCTAATCCTGGTTACAACGTCATGGATATGATCTTGGTGTGAGCGTCACTGGATCTAATCCTGGTGTCAAAGTCACTGGATCTAATCCTGTTCTCATGGTCCCTGGATCTAATCCTGGTGTCAACGTCATTGGATCTTATCCTGGTATCATCCTCCCTGGATCTAATTGTGGTGTTAACATCCCTGGATCTATCCTGGTATCAACGTCCAGGATCTAATCCTGGTGTCAATATCCGTGGATCTAATCCTGGTGTCAACGTCCCTGGATCTAATCCTGGTTTCAATGTCCCTGGTTCTAATACTGGTGTCAGCGTCCATGGATCTAATCCTGGAGTCAACGTCCCTGGATCTAATCCTGTTGCCACGTCCCTGGGTCTAATCATGGTGTCAACGTCCCGGGATCGAATCCTGGTATCAACGTCACTGGATCTAATCCTGGTGTCATCGTCCCTGGATCTTATCCTGGTGTCATCGTCCCTGAATCTAATTCTGGTGTTAAGGTCCCTGGATCTAATCCTGGTGACAGCATCACAGGATATAATCCTGGTGTCAACGTTCCTGGAACTAATCCTGGTGTCAGCATCTCTGGATCTAATCCTGGTGTCAACGTCCCTGGATCTAATCCTGGAGACAACGACCCTGGATCTAATCCTGGTCTCAAAGTCCCTTGATCTAATCCTGGTGTCAACGTCCCTGGATCTAATCCTGGTGTCAATGTCCGAGGATCTAATCCTGGTGTCAGCATCACTGAATCTAATCCTGGTGTCAACGTACCTGGATCTAATCCTGGTGTCAATGTCCCTGGTTCTAATTCTGGTGTCAACGTCCCTGGATCTAATCCTGGAGTCAACGTCCCTGGACCTAATCCTGTTGCCACGTCCCTGGGTCTAATCCTGGTGTCAACGTCCCGGGATCTAATCCTGGTATCAACGTCACTGGATCTAATCCTGGTGTCATCGTCAATGGATCTAATCCTGGTATCATTGACACTGGATCTAATCCTGGTTTCAACGTCCTTGGATCTGATCCTGGTGTCAGCGTCATTGGATCTGATCCTGGTGTCACCGTCCTTGGATCTGATCCTGGTTTCAAAGTCCCTGGATCTGATCCTGGTGTCAGCGTCACTGGATCTAATCCTGGTTCAACGTCAATGGAGCTAATCCTGGTGTCAACGTCCCTGGATCTAATCCTGGTATCAACATCACTGGATCTAATCCTGGTTTCAACGTCCCTGGATCTGATCCTGGTGTAAGCGTCATTGGATCTGATCCTGGTGTCAACGTCCCTGTTCTGATCCTGGTGTCAACGTCCCTGGATCTGATCCTGGTTTCAACGTCACTGGATCTAATCCTGGTGTCAGCGTCACTGGATCTAATCATGGTGTCAACATCATTGGATCTAATCCTGGTGTCAACGTCCCTGGATCTAATCCTGGTGTCAACAACTGGTTCTAATCCTGGTGTCAATGTCCCTCAATCTAATCCTGGTATCAACTTCCTTTGATCTAATCCTTTTTTCAACGTCACTGGATCTAATCCTGGTGTCAACGTCCCTGGATCTAATCCTGGTTTCAACGTCCCTGGATCTAATCCTGGTGTCAACGTCAATGGATCTAATCCTGGTTTCAACGTCACTAGATCTAATCCTGGTGTCAATATCCGTGGATCTAATCCTGGTGTCAACGTCCCTGGATCTAATCCTGGTTTCAATGTCCCTGGTTCTAATCCTGGTGTCAGCGTCCATGGATCTAATCCTGGAGTCAACGTCCCTGGATCTAATCCTGTTGCCACGTCCCTGGGTCTAATCATGGTGTCAACGTCCCGGGATCGAATCCTGGTATCAACGTCACTGGATCTAATCCTGGTGTCATCGTCCCTGGATCTTATCCTGATCATCGTCCCTGAATCTAATTCTGGTGTTAAGGTCTCTGGATCTAATCCTGGTGTCAGCATCACAGGATCTAATCCTGGTGTCAACGTTCCTGGAACTAATCCTGGTGTCAGCATCTCTGGATCTAATCCTGGTGTCAACGTCCCTGGATCTAATCCTGGAGACAACGTCCCTGGATCTAATCCTGGTGTCAAGGTCCCTTGATCTAATCCTGGTGTCAACGTCCCTGGATCTAATCCTGGTGTCAATGTCCGAGGATCTAATCCTGGTGTCAGCATCACTGAATCTAATCCTGGTGTCAACGTACCTGGATCTAAATCTGGTGTCAATGTCCCTGGTTCTAATTCTGGTGTCAACGTCCCTGGATCTAATCCTGGAGTCAACGTCCCTGGACCTAATCCTGTTGCCACGTCCCTGGGTCTAATCCTGGTGTCAACGTCCCGGGATCTAATCCTTGTATCAACGTCACTGGATCTAATCCTGGTGTCATCGTCAATGGATCTAATCCTGGTGTCATTGACACTGGATCTAATCCTGGTTTCAACGTCCTTGGATCTGATCCTGGTGTCAGCGTCATTGGATCTGATCCTGGTGTCAACGTCCTTGGATGTGATCCTGGTTTCAACGTCCCTGGATCTGATCCTGGTGTCAGCGTCACTGGATCTAATCCTGGTTCAACGTCAATGGACCTAATCCTGGTGTCAACGTCCCTGGATCTAATCCTGGTATCAACATCACTGGATCTAATCCTGGTGTCAACGTCCCTGGATCTAATCCTGGTGTCAATGTCCCTGGTTCTAATCCTGGTGTCAACGTCCCGGGACCTAATCCTGGTGTCAACGTCCGTGGATCTAATCCTGGTGTCAACGTCCCTGGATCTAATCCTGGTGTCAGCGTCACTGGATCTGATCCTGATGTCAATGTCCCTGGATCTGATCCTGGTGTCAACGTCCCTGGATTTGATCCTGGTTGCAACGTCCCTGGATGTAATCCTGGTGTCGCGTCACTGGATCTAATCCTGGTGTCAACGTCAATGGATCTAATACTGGTATGAATGTCCTTGGATCTAATCCTGGTTTCATGGTCCCTAGATCTAATTCTGGTGTCAACGTCCCTTGATCTAGTCCTGTTGTCAGCATCACTGGATCTAATCCTGGTGTCAACGTCCCTGGATCTAATCCTGGTGTTATGGTCCCTGGATCTAATCCTGGAGTCAACGTCACTGGATTTTATCCTAGTGTCAACGTCCCTGGATCCAATCCTGGTGTCAACGTCCCTGGATCTAATCCTGGTGTCAACGTCCCTGGATCTAATCAGGGTGTCAGCGTCACTGGATCTAATCCTGGTGTCAACATCACTGGATCTAATCCTGGTGTCAACGTCCCTGGATCTAATCCTGGTGTCAATGTCCCTGGATCTAATCCTGGTGTCAGCGTCACTGGATCTAATCCTGGTGTCACCGTCCCTGGTACTAGTCCTGGTGTCAGCGTCACTGGATCTAATCCTGGTGTCAACGTCCCTGGATCTGATCCTTGTGTCAGCGTCACTGGATCTGAATCTGGTGTCAGCGTCACTGGATCTGATCCTGGTGTCAACGTCCCTATCTGATCCTGGTGTCAATGTCCATGGATGTAATCCTGGTGTCAGCGTCACTGGATCTAATCCTGGTGTCAATATCAAACAATCTAATACTGGTATGAATATCCCTGGATCTAATCCTGATGTCATGGTCCCTGGATCTAATTCTGGTGTCAAAGTCCCTTGATCTAATCCTGTTGTCAGCATCACTGGATCTAATCCTGGTTTCAACGTACCTGGATCTAATCCTGGTGTCATGGTCCCTGGATCTAATCCTGGAGTCAACGTCACTGGATCTTATCCTAGTGTCAACGTACCTGGATCAAATCCTGGTGTCAACGTCCCTCTATCTAATACTGGTGTCAACATCACTAGATCTAATCCAGGTGTCAACGTCCCTGGATCTAATCCTGGTGTCAATGTCCCAGGATCTAATCCTGGTGTCAACATCACTGGATGTAATCCTGTTGTCAACGTCCCTGGATCTAATCCTGGTGTCAACGTCCCTGGATCTAATCCGGGTGTCCGTGTCACTGGATCTAATCCTGGTGTCAACATCACTGGATCTAATCCTGGTGGCAACGTCCCTGGATTTAATCCTGGGGTCAACGTCCCTGGATCTAATCCTGGTGTCAAGGTCTCTGGATCTAATCCTGGTGTCAACGTCCCTGGATGTAATCCTGGTGTCAACGACCCTGGATCTAATCCTGGTGTCATGGTCCCTGGATCTAATCCTGGTGACAACGTCACTGGATCTTATCCTAGTGTCAATGTTTCTGGATCAAATCCTGGTGTCAACATCACTGGATCTAATCCAGGTGTCAACGTCACTGTATCTATTCCAGGTGTCAAGGTCCCTGTATCTAATCCTGTTGTCAACATCACTGGATCTAATCCTCGTGTCAACGTCCCTGGATATAATGCTGGTGTCAACGTCCCTGGATCTAATCCTGGTGTCAGCGTCACTGGATCCAATCCTGGTGTCACCGTCACTGGGTCTAATCCTGGTGTCAACGTCCCTGGATTTAATCCTAGGGTCAACGTCCCTGGATCTAATCCTGGTGTCAAGGTCTCTGGATCTAATCCTGGTGTCAATGTCCCTGGATCTTATCCTGGTTTCAACATTTCTGGATCTAATCCTGGTGTCAGCGTCACTGGATCTAATCTTTGTGTCAAAGTCCCTGGATCTGATCCTGAGGTCGACGTCCCTGGATCTGATCCTGGTTTCCAAGTCCCTGGTTCTAATCCTGGTTTCAACGTCACTGGATCTAATCCTGGTGTAATTGTCCCTGGATCTGATCCTAGTTTCAGCGTCACTGGATATAATCCTGGTGTCAAATTAACTGGATCTAATTCTGGAGTCGACGTCCCTGATTCTAATCCTGGTGTCAACGTCCCTGGATCTAATCCTGGTATCAAAGTCACTGGATCTAATCCTGGTGTCATCGTCCTTGCATCTAATCCTGGTGTCGACGTCATGGATCAGATCCTGGTGTCAGCGTCACTGGATCTAATCCTGGTGTAATGTCACTGGATCTAATCCTGGTGTCATGGTCCCTGGATCTAATCCTGGTGTCAACGTCATTGGATCTTATCCTGGTATCATCCTCCCTGGATCTAATTGTGGTGTTAACATCCCTGGATCTATCCTGGTATCAACGTCCAGGATCTAATCCTGGTGTCAATATCCGTGGATCTAATCCTGGTGTCAACGTCCCTGGATCTAATCCTGGTTTCAATGTCCCTGGTTCTAATCCTGGTGTCAGCGTCCATGGATCTAATCCTGGAGTCAACGTCCCTGGATCTAATCCTGTTGCCACGTCCCTGGGTCTAATCATGGTGTCAACGTCCCTGGATCTAATCCTGGAGTCAACGTCCCTGGATCTAATCCTGGTGTCAAGGCACTGGATCTAATCCTGGTGTCAACGTCACTGGATCTACTCCTGGTGTCAACGTCACTGGATATAATCCTGGTGTCAACGTCCCCGGATCTGATCCTAGAGTCAGCGTTACTGGATCTAATCCTGGTGTCAAAGGCACTGGATTCAATTCTGGAGACAACGTCCCTGATTCTAATCCTGGTGTCAACGTCCCTGGATCTAATCCTGGTATTAACGGCACAGGATCTAATCCTGGTGTCCTCGTCCCTGGATCTAATCCTGGTGTCAACGTCCCTGCATCTAATCCTGGTGTCAACGTCCTTGGATCTAATCCTGGTGTCAACGAACCTGGATCTAATCCTGGTGTCAACGTCCCTGTATATAATACTGGTGTCAATGTCAGTGGATGTAATCCTGGTGTCAACGTTTCTGGATCTAATCCTGGTATCAACGTCACTGGATCTAATCCTGGTGTCAACGTCACTGGATCTAATCCTGGTGTCAAGGAAACTGGATCTAATCTTGTTGTCCACGTCACTGGATGTAATCCTGGTGTCAACATTTATGGATCTAATCCTGGTATCAATGTCACTGGATCTAATCCTGGTGTCAAAGAAACTGGATCTAATCCTGGTGTCAAAGTCCCTGTATATAATCCTGGTGTCAACATCAGTGGACCTAATCCTGGTGTCAACATCAGTGGACCTAATCCTGGTGTCAACGACACTGGATCTAATACTGGTGTCAACTTCACTGGAACTAATCCTGGTGTCAACGAACCAGGATCTAATCCTTGTGTCAAGGAAACTAAATCTAACCCTGTTTCAACGTCCCTGGATCTAATCCTGGTGTCAACGTCCCTGGATCTATTCTTGGAATCAACATCCCTGGATCTAATCCTGGTGTCAAAGACCCTGGATCTAATCCTGGTGTCATCGTCACTGAATCTAATCCTGGTGTCAACGTCATGGATCTGATCTTGGTGTGAACGTCACTGGATCTAATCCTGGTGTCAAAGTCCCTGGATCTAATCCTGGTGTCATGGTCCCTGGATCTAATCCTGGTGTCAACGTCACTGGATCTTATCCTGGTGTCAACGTCCCTAGATCTAATCCTGGTGTCAGCATCACTGGACCTAATCATGGTGTCAACGTCCTTGGATCTAATCCTGGTGTCAGCATCAATGGATCTAATCCTGGTGTCAACGTCACTGGATCTAATCCTGGTGTCAACGTCATTGTATCTGATCCTGGTGTCACATCCCTGGATCTAATCTTGGTGTCAACGTCCATGGATCTAATCCTCGTGTCAGCGTCACTGGATGTAATCCTTGTGTAACGTCACTGGATCTAATCCTGGTGTCAGCGTGACTGGATCTAATCCTGGTGTCAACGTCAGTGGATCTAATCCTGGTGTCAGCGTTCCTGGATCTAATCCTGGTGTCAACGTCTCTGGACCTAAACTTGTGTCAACGTCCCTTGATCTAATCCTGGTGTCATTGTCACTGGATCTAATCCTGGTGTCAACGTCACTGGATCTTACCCTGGTGTCAACGTCCCTGGTTCTAATCCTTTTTTCAACGTCCCTGGACCTAATCCTTGTGTCAAAGTTACTGGATCTAATCTTGCTGTCAACGTCCCTGGATCTAATCCTGGTGTCAAGGTCACTGGATCTAATTCAGGTGTCCACGTCCTTAGATCTAATCCTGGAGTCAACGTGCCTGGATCTAATCCTGGTGTCAACGTCCCTGCATCTAATCCTGGTGTCAACGTCCTTGGATCTAATCATGGTGTCAACGAACCTGGATCTAATCCTGGTGTCAACGTCCCTGTATATAATCCTGGTGTCAATGTCAGTGGATGTAATCCTGGTGTCAAAGTTTCTGGATCTAATCCTGGTGTCAACGAAACTGGATCTAATCCTGTTGTCCACATCACTGGATGTAATCCTGGTGTCAACATTTCTGGATCTAATCCTGGTATCAACGTCACTGGATCTAATCATGGTGTCAACGAAACTGGATCGAATCCTGGTGTCAACGTCCCTGTATATAATCCTGGTGTCAACGTCAGTGGACCTAATCCTGGTGTCAACGACACTGGATCTAATCCTGGTTACAACTTCACTGGAACTAATCCTTGTTTCAACATCCTTGGATCTAATCCTGGTGTCAACGAACCTGGATCTAATCCTTGTGTCAACGAAACTAAATCTAACCCTGTTTCAACGTCCCTGGATCTAATCCTGGTGTCAGCGTCACTGGATCTAATCCTGGTGTCAGTGTCAATGGATCTAATCCTGGTGTCAACGTCCCTGGATCTAATCCTGGTGTCAACGTCCCTGGATTAATCCTGTTGTCAACGAAACTGGATCTAAACCTGGTGTCCTCATCCCTGGATCTAATCCTGGTATCAACGTCCCTGGATCTAATCCTGTTGTCCACGTCACTAGACCTAATCCTGGTTCAACGACCCTGGATCTAATCCTGGATTCAACGTCCCTGGATCTGATCCTCTTCTCAACTTCACTCGATCTGATCCTGGTGTCAACGTCCCTGGATCTGATCCTGGTGTCACGTCCCTGGGTCTAATCCTGGTTTCAACGTCCCTGGATCTAAACCTGGTGTCAACGTCCCTGGATCTAATCTTGGAATCAACGTCCCTGGATCTAATCCTGGTGTCAAAGACCCTGGATCTAATCCTGGTGTCATCGTCACTAAATCTAATCCTGGTTACAACGTCATGGATATGATCTTGGTGTGAGCGTCACTGGATCTAATCCTGGTGTCAAAGTCACTGGATCTAATCCTGTTCTCATGGTCCCTGGATCTAATCCTGGTGTCAACGTCATTGGATCTTATCCTGGTATCATCCTCCCTGGATCTAATTGTGGTGTTAACATCCCTGGATCTATCCTGGTATCAACGTCCAGGATCTAATCCTGGTGTCAATATCCGTGGATCTAATCCTGGTGTCAACGTCCCTGGATCTAATCCTGGTTTCAATGTCCCTGGTTCTAATCCTGGTGTCAGCGTCCATGGATCTAATCCTGGAGTCAACGTCCCTGGATCTAATCCTGTTCCACGTCCCTGGGTCTAATCATGGTGTCAACGTCCCGGGATCGAATCCTGGTATCAACGTCACTGGATCTAATCCTGGTGTCATCGTCCCTTGATCTTATCCTGGTGTCATCGTCCCTGAATCTAATTCTGGTGTTAAGGTCCCTGGATTTAATCCTGTTGTCAGCATCACAGGATATAATCCTGGTGTCAACGTTCCTGGAACTAATCCTGGTGTCAGCATCTCTGGATCTAATCCTGGTGTCAACGTCCCTGGATCTAATCCTGGAGACAACGTCCCTGGATCTAATCCTGGTGTCAAGGTCCCTTGATCTAATCCTGGTGTCAACGTCCCTGGATCTAATCCTGGTGTCAATGTCCGAGGATCTAATCCTGGTGTCAGCATCACTGAATCTAATCCTGGTGTCAACGTACCTGGATCTAATCCTGGTGTCAATGTCCCTGGTTCTAATTCTGGTGTCAACGTCCCTGGATCTAATCCTGGAGTCAACGTCCCTGGACCTAATCCTGTTGCCACGTCCCTGGGTCTAATCCTGGTGTCAACGTCCCGGGATCTAATCCTGGTATCAACGTCACTGGATCTAATCCTGGTGTCATCGTCAATGGATCTAATCCTGGTGTCATTGACACTGGATCTAATCCTGGTTTCAACGTCCTTGGATCTGATCCTGGTGTCAGCGTCATTGGATCTGATCCTGGTGTCAACGTCCTTGGATCTGATCCTGGTTTCAAAGTCCCTGGATCTGATCCTGGTGTCAGCGTCACTGGATCTAATCCTGGTTCAACGTCAATGGAGCTAATCCTGGTGTCAACGTCCCTGGATCTAATCCTGGTATCAACATCACTGGATCTAATCCTGGTTTCAACGTCCCTGGATCTGATCCTGGTGTAAGCGTCATTGGATCTGATCCTGGTGTCAACGTCCCTGTTCTGATCCTGGTGTCAACGTCCCTGGATCTGATCCTGGTTTCAACGTCACTGGATCTAATCCTGGTGTCAGCGTCACTGGATCTAATCATGGTGTCAACATCATTGGATCTAATCCTGGTGTCAACGTCCCTGGATCTAATCCTGGTGTCAACAACTGGTTCTAATCCTGGTGTCAATGTCCCTCAATCTAATCCTGGTATCAACTTCCTTTGATCTAATCCTTTTTTCAACGTCACTGGATCTAATCCTGGTATCAACGTCCCTGGATCTAATCCTGGTGTCAACGTCAATGGATCTAATCCTGGTTTCAACGTCACTAGATCTAATCCTGGTGTCAATATCCGTGGATCTAATCCTGGTGTCAACGTCCCTGGATCTAATCCTGGTTTCAATGTCCCTGGTTCTAATCCTGGTGTCAGCGTCCATGGATCTAATCCTGGAGTCAACGTCCCTGGATCTAATCCTGTTGCCACGTCCCTGGGTCTAATCATGGTGTCAACGTCCCGGGATCGAATCCTGGTATCAACGTCACTGGATCTAATCCTGGTGTCATCGTCCCTGGATCTTATCCTGGTGTCATCGTCCCTGAATCTAATTCTGGTGTTAAGGTCCCTGGATCTGATCCTGGTGTCAGCATCACAGGATCTAATCCTGGTGTCAACGTTCCTGGAACTAATCCTGGTGTCAGCATCTCTGGATCTAATCCTGGTCTCAACGTCCCTGGATCTAATCCTGGAGACAACGTCCCTGGATCTAATCCTGGTGTCAAGGTCCCTTGATCTAATCCTGGTGTCAACGTCCCTGGATCTAATCCTGGTGTCAATGTCCGAGGATCTAATCCTGGTGTCAGCATCACTGAATCTAATCCTGGTGTCAACGTACCTGGATCTAATCCTGGTGTCAATGTCCCTGGTTCTAATTCTGGTGTCAACGTCCCTGGATCTAATCCTGGAGTCAACGTCCCTGGACCTAATCCTGTTGCCACGTCCCTGGGTCTAATCCTGGTGTCAACGTCCCTGGATCTAATCCTGGTATCAAAGTCACTGGATCTAATCCTGGTGTCATCGTCCTTGCATCTAATCCTGGTGTCGACGTCATGGATCAGATCCTGGTGTCAGCGTCACTGGATCTAATCCTGGTGTAATGTCACTGGATCTAATCCTGGTGTCATGGTCCCTGGATCTAATCCTGGTGTCAACGTCATTGGATCTTATCCTGGTATCATCCTCCCTGGATCTAATTGTGGTGTTAACATCCCTGGATCTATCCTGGTATCAACGTCCAGGATCTAATCCTGGTGTCAATATCCGTGGATCTAATCCTGGTGTCAACGTCCCTGGATCTAATCCTGGTTTCAATGTCCCTGGTTCTAATCCTGGTGTCAGCGTCCATGGATCTAATCCTGGAGTCAACGTCCCTGGATCTAATCCTGTTGCCACGTCCCTGGGTCTAATCATGGTGTCAACGTCCCGGGATCGAATCCTGGTATCAACGTCACTGGATCTAATCCTGGTGTCATCGTCCCTGGATCTTATCCTGGTGTCATCGTCCCTGAATCTAATTCTGGTGTTAAGGTCCCTGGATCTAATCCTGGTGTCAGCATCACAGGATCTAATCCTGGTGTCAACGTTCCTGGAACTAATCCTGGTGTCAGCATCTCTGGATCTAATCCTGGTGTCAACGTCCCTGTATCTAATCCTGGAGACAACGTCCCTGGATCTAATCCTGGTGTCAAGGTCCCTTGATCTAATCCTGGTGTCAACGTCCCTGGATCTAATCCTGGTGTCAATGTCCGAGGATCTAATCCTGGTGTCAGCATCACTGAATCTAATCCTGGTGTCAACGTACCTGGATCTAATCCTGGTGTCAATGTCCCTGTTTCTAATTCTGGTGTCAACGTCACTGGATCTAATCCTGGAGTCAACGTCCCTGGACCTAATCCTGTTGCCACGTCCCTGGGTCTAATCCTGGTGTCAACGTCCCGGGATCTAATCCTGGTATCAACGTCACTGGATCTAATCCTGGTGTCATCGTCAATGGATCTAATCCTGGTGTCATTGACACTGGATCTAATCCTGTTTTCAACGTCCTTGGATCTGATCCTGCTGTCAGCGTCATTGGATCTGATCCTGGTGTCTACGTCCTTGGATCTGATCCTGGTTTCAAAGTCCCTGGAACTGATCCTGGTGTCAGCGTCACTGGATCTAATCCTGGTTCAACGTCAATGGACCTAATCCTGGTGTCAACGTCCCTGGATCTAATCCTGGTATCAACATCACTGGATCTAATCCTGGTTTCAACGTCCCTGGATCTGATCCTGGTGTAAGCGTCATTGGATCTGATCCTGGTGTCAACGTCCCTGTTCTGATCCTGGTGTCAACGTCCCTGGATCTGATCCTGGTTTCAACGTCACTGGATCTAATCCTGGTGTCAGCGTCACTGGATCTAATCATGGTGTCAACATCATTGGATCTAATCCTGGTGTCAACGTCCCTGGATCTAATCCTGGTGTCAACAACTGGTTCTAATCCTGGTGTCAATGTCCCTCAATCTAATCCTGGTATCAACTTCCTTTGATCTAATCCTTTTTTCAACGTCACTGGATCTAATCCTGGTGTCAACGTCCCTGGATCTAATCCTGGTTTCAACGTCCCTGGATCTAATCCTGGTGTCAACGTCAATGGATCTAATCCTGGTTTCAACGTGACTAGATCTAATCCTGGTGTCAATATCCGTGGATCTAATCCTGGTGTCAACGTCCCTGGATCTAATCCTGGTTTCAATGTCCCTGGTTCTAATCCTGGTGTCAGCGTCCATGGATCTAATCCTGGAGTCAACGTCCCTGGATCTAATCCTGGTGCCACGTCCCTGGGTCTAATCATGGTGTCAACGTCCCGGGATCGAATCCTGGTATCAACGTCACTGGATCTAATCCTGGTGTCATCGTCCCTGGATCTTATCCTGGTGTCATCGTCCCTGAATCTAATTCTGGTGTTAAGGTCCCTGGATCTAATCCTGGTGTCAGCATCACAGGATCTAATCCTGGTGTCAACGTTCCTGGAACTAATCCTGGTGTCAGCATCTCTGGATCTAATCCTGGTGTCAACGTCCCTGGATCTAATCCTGGAGACAACGTCCCTGGATCTAATCCTGGTGTCAAGGTCCCTTGATCTAATCCTGGTGTCAACGTCCCTGGATCTAATCCTGGTGTCAATGTCCGAGGATCTAATCCTGGTGTCAGCATCACTGAATCTAATCCTGGTGTCAACGTACCTGGATCTAATCCTGGTGTCAATGTCCCTGGTTCTAATTCTGGTGTCAACGTCCCTGGATCTAATCCTGGAGTCAACGTCCCTGGACCTAATCCTGTTGCCACGTCCCTGGGTCTAATCCTGGTGTCAACGTCCCGGGATCTAATCCTGGTATCAACGTCACTGGATCTAATCCTGGTGTCATCGTCAATGGATCTAATCCTGGTGTCATTGACACTGGATCTAATCCTGGTTTCAACGTCCCTGGATCTGATCCTGGTGTCAGCGTCATTGGATCTGATCCTGGTGTCAACGTCCTTGGATCTGATCCTGGTTTCAACGTCCCTGGATCTGATCCTGGTGTCAGCGTCACTGGATCTAATCCTGGTTCAACGTCAATGGACCTAATCCTGGTGTCAACGTCCCTGGATCTAATCCTGGTATCAACATCACTGGATCTAATCCTGGTTTCAACGTCCCTGGATCTGATCCTGGTGTAAGCGTCATTGGATCTGATCCTGGTGTCAACGTCCCTGTTCTGATCCTGGTGTCAACGTCCCTGGATCTGATCCTGGTTTCAACGTCACTGGATCTAATCCTGGTGTCAGCGTCACTGGATCTAATCATGGTGTCAACATCATTGGATCTAATCCTGGTGTCAACGTCCCTGGATCTAATCCTGGTGTCAACAACTGGTTCTATTCCTGGTGTCAATGTCCCTCAATCTAATCCTGGTATCAACTTCCTTTGATCTAATCCTTTTTTCAACGTCACTGGATCTAATCCTGGTGTCAACGTCCCTGGATCTAATCCTGGTTTCAACGTCCCTGGATCTAATCCTGGTGTCAACGTCAATGGATCTAATCCTGGTTTCAACGTCACTAGATCTAATCCTGGTGTCAATATCCGTGGATCTAATCCTGGTGTCAACGTCCCTGGATCTAATCCTGGTTTCAATGTCCCTGGTTCTAATCCTGGTGTCAGCGTCCATGGATCTAATCCTGGAGTCAATGTCCCTGGATCTAATCCTGGTGTCATCGTCCCTGGATCTTATCCTGGTGTCATCGTCACTGAATCTAATTCTGGTGTTAAGGTCCCTGGATCTAATCCTGGTGTCAGCATCACAGGATCTAATCCTGGTGTCAACGTTCCTGGAACTAATCCTGGTGTCAGCATCTCTGGATCTAATCCTGGTGTCAACGTCCCTGGATCTAATCCTGGAGACAACGTCCCTGGATCTAATCCTGGTGTCAAGGTCCCTTGATCTAATCCTGGTGTCTCGTCCTGGATCTAATCCTGGTGTCAATGTCCGAGGATCTAATCCTGGTGTCAACGTCCCGGGACCTAATCCTGGTGTCAACGTCCGTGGATCTAATCCTGGTGTCAACGTCCCTGGATCTAATCCTGGTGTCAGCGTCACTGGATCTGATCCTGATGTCATTGTCCCTGGATCTGATCCTGGTGTCAACGTCCCTGGATTTGATCCTGGTTGCAACGTCCCTGGATGTAATCCTGGTGTCGCGTCTCTGGATCTAATCCTGGTGTCAACGTCAATGGATCTAATACTGGTATGAATGTCCTTGGATCTAATCCTGGTTTCATGGTCCCTAGATCTAATTCTGGTGTCAACGTCCCTTGATCTAGTCCTGTTGTCAGCATCACTGGATCTAATCCTGGTGTCAACGTCCCTGGATCTAATCCTGGTGTTATGGTCCCTGGATCTAATCCTGGAGTAAACGTCACTGGATTTTATCCTAGTGTCAACGTCCCTGGATCCAATCCTGGTGTCAACGTCCCTGGATCTAATCCTGGTGTCAACATCACTAGATCTAATCCAGGTGTCAACGTCCCTGGATCTAATCCTGGTGTCAATGTCCCAGGATCTAATCCTGGTGTCAACATCACTGGATCTAATCCTGGTGTCAACGTCCCTGGATCTAATCCTGGTGTCAACGTCCCTGGATCTAATCCGGGTGTCAGCGTCACTGGATCTAATCCTGGTGTCAACATCACTGGATCTAATCCTGGTGTCAACGTCCCTGGATCTAATCCTGGTGTCAACGTCCCTGGATCTAATCCTGGTGTCAGCGTCACTGGATCTAATCCTGGTGTCAACGTCCCTGGTACTAGTCCTGGTGTCAGCGTCACTGGATCTAATCCTGGTGTCAACGTCCCTGGATCTGATCCTGGTGTCAGCGTCACTGGATCTGAATCTGGTGTCAGCGTCACTGGATCTGATCCTGGTGTCAACGTCCCTATCTGATCCTGGTGTCAATGTCCATGGATGTAATCCTGGTGTCAGCGTCACTGGATCTAATCCTGGTGTCAACATCAAACAATCTAATACTGGTATGAATATCCCTGGATCTAATCCTGGTGTCATGGTCCCTGGATCTAATTCTGGTGTCAAAGTCCCTTGATCTAATCCTGTTGTCAGCATCACTGGATCTAATCCTGGTTTCAACGTACCTGGATCTAATCCTGGTGTCATGGTCCCTGGATCTAATCCTGGAGTCAACGTCACTGGATCTTATCCTAGTGTCAACGTACCTGGATCAAATCCTGGTGTCAACGTCCCTCTATCTAATACTGGTGTCAACATCACTAGATCTAATCCAGGTGTCAAAGTCCCTGGATCTAATCCTGGTGTCAATGTCCCAGGATCTAATCCTGGTGTCAACATCACTGGATGTAATCCTGTTGTCAACGTCCCTGGATCTAATCCTGGTGTCAACGTCCCTGGATCTAATCCGGGTGTCAGTGTCACTGGATCTAATCCTGGTGTCAACATCACTGGATCTAATCCTGGTGGCAACGTCCCTGGATTTAATCCTGGGGTCAACGTCCCTGGATCTAATCCTGGTGTCAAGGTCTCTGGATCTAATCCGGGTGTCAACGTCCCTGGATGTAATCCTGGTGTCAACGACCCTGGATCTAATCCTGGTGTCATGGTCCCTGGATCTAATCCTGGTGACAACGTCACTGGATCTTATCCTAGTGTCAATGTTTCTGGATCAAATCCTGGTGTCAACATCACTGGATCTAATCCAGGTGTCAACGTCACTGGATCTATTCCAGGTGTCAACGTCCCTGTATCTAATCCTGTTGTCAACATCACTGGATCTAATCCTGGTGTCAACGTCCCTGGATATAATCCTGGTGTCAACGTCCCTGGATCTAATCCTGGTGTCAGCGTCACTGGATCCAATCCTGGTGTCAATGTCACTGGGTCTAATCCTGGTGTCAACGTCCCTGGATTTAATCCTAGGGTCAACGTCCCTGGATCTAATCCTGGTGTCAAGGTCTCTGGATCTAATCCTGGTGTCAATGTCCCTGGATCTTATCCTGGTTTCAACATTTCTGTATCTAATCCTGGTGTCAGCGTCACTGGATCTAATCTTTGTGTCAAAGTCCCTGGATCTGATCCTGAGGTCGACGTCCCTGGATCTGATCCTGGTTTCCACGTCCCTGGTTCTAATCCTGGTTTCAACGTCACTGGATCTAATCCTGGTGTAATTGTCCCTGGATCTGATCCTAGTTTCAGCGTCACTGGATATAATCCTGGTGTCAAATTAACTGGATCTAATTCTGGAGTCGACGTCCCTGATTCTAATCCTGGTGTCAACGTCCCTGGATCTAATCCTGGTATCAAAGTCACTGGATCTAATCCTGGTGTCATCGTCCTTGCATCTAATCCTGGTGTCGACGTCATGGATCAGATCCTGGTGTCAGCGTCACTGGATCTAATCCTGGTGTAATGTCACTGGATCTAATCCTGGTGTCAATGTCCCTCAATCTAATCCTGGTATTAACTTCCTTTGATCTAATCCTTTTTTCAACGTCACTGGATCTAATCCTGGTGTCAACGTCCCTGGATCTAATCCTGGTTTCAATGTCCCTGGTTCTAATCCTGGTGTCAGCGTCCATGGATCTAATCCTGGAGTCAACGTCCCTGGATCTAATCCTGTTGCCACGTCCCTGGGTCTAATCATGGTGTCAACGTCCCGGGATCGAATCCTGGTATCAACGTCACTGGATCTAATCCTGGTGTCATCGTCCCTGGATCTTATCCTGGTGTCATCGTCCCTGAATCTAATTCTGGTGTTAAGGTCCCTGGATCTAATCCTGGTGTCAGCATCACAGGATCTAATCCTGGTGTCAACGTTCCTGGAACTAATCCTGGTGTCAGCATCTCTGGATCTAATCCTGGTGTCAACGTCCCTGGATCTAATCCTGGAGACAACGTCCCTGGATCTAATCCTGGTGTCAAGGTCCCTTGATCTAATCCTGGTGTCAACGTCCCTGGATCTAATCCTGGTGTCAATGTCCGAGGATCTAATCCTGGTGTCAGCATCACTGAATCTAATCCTGGTGTCAACGTACCTGGATCTAATCCTGGTGTCAATGTCCCTGGTTCTAATTCTGGTGTCAACGTCCCTGGATCTAATCCTGGAGTCAACGTCCCTGGACCTAATCCTGTTGCCACGTCCCTGTGTCTAATCCTGGTGTCAACGTCCCGGGATCTAATCCTGGTATCAACGTCACTGGATCTAATCCTGGTGTCATCGTCAATGGATCTAATCCTGGTGTCATTGACACTGGATCTAATCCTGGTTTCAACGTCCTTGGATCTGATCCTGGTGTCAGCGTCATTGGATCTGATCCTGGTGTCAACGTCCTTGGATCTGATCCTGGTTTCAACGTCCCTGGATCTGATCCTGGTGTCAGCGTCACTGGATCTAATCCTGGTTCAACGTCAATGGACCTAATCCTGGTGTCAACGTCCCTGGATCTAATCCTGGTATCAACATCACTGGATCTAATCCTGGTTTCAACGTCCCTGGATCTGATCCTGGTGTAAGCGTCATTGGATCTGATCCTGGTGTCAACGTCCCTGTTCTGATCCTGGTGTCAACGTCCCTGGATCTGATCCTGGTTTCAACGTCACTGGATCTAATCCTGGTGTCAGCGTCACTGGATCTAATCATGGTGTCAACATCATTGGATCTAATCCTGGTGTCAACGTCCCTGGATCTAATCCTGGTGTCAACAACTGGTTCTAATCCTGGTGTCAATGTCCCTCAATCTAATCCTGGTATCAACTTCCTTTGATCTAATCCTTTTTTCAACGTCACTGGATCTAATCCTGGTGTCAACGTCCCTGGATCTAATCCTGGTTTCAACGTCCCTGGATCTAATCCTGGTGTCAACGTCAATGGATCTAATCCTGGTTTCAACGTCACTAGATCTAATCCTGGTGTCAATATCCGTGGATCTAATCCTGGTGTCAACGTCCCTGGATCTAATCCTGGTTTCAATGTCCCTGGTTCTAATCCTGGTGTCAGCGTCCATGGATCTAATCCTGGAGTCAATGTCCCTGGATCTAATCCTGGTGTCATCGTCCCTGGATCTTATCCTGGTGTCATCGTCCCTGAATCTAATTCTGGTGTTAAGGTCCCTGGATCTAATCCTGGTGTCAGCATCACAGGATCTAATCCTGGTGTCAACGTTCCTGGAACTAATCCTGGTGTCAGCATCTCTGGATCTAATCCTGGTGTCAACGTCCCTGGATCTAATCCTGGAGACAACGTCCCTGGATCTAATCCTGGTGTCAAGGTCCCTTGATCTAATCCTGGTGTCAACGTCCCTGGACCTAATCCTGGTGTCAATGTCCGAGGATCTAATCCTGGTGTCAACGTCCCGGGACCTAATCCTGGTGTCAACGTCCGTGGATCTAATCCTGGTGTCAACGTCCCTGGATCTAATCCTGGTGTCAGCGTCACTGGATCTGATCCTGATGTCAATGTCCCTGGATCTGATCCTGGTGTCAACGTCCCTGGATTTGATCCTGGTTGCAACGTCCCTGGATGTAATCCTGGTGTCGCGTCACTGGATCTAATCCTGGTGTCAACGTCAATGGATCTAATACTGGTATGAATGTCCTTGGATCTAATCCTGGTTTCATGGTCCCTAGATCTAATTCTGGTGTCAACGTCCCTTGATCTAGTCCTGTTGTCAGCATCACTGGATCTAATCCTGGTGTCAACGTCAATGGATCTAATCCTGGTGTTATGGTCCCTGGATCTAATCCTGGAGTCAACGTCACTGGATTTTATCCTAGTGTCAACGTCCCTGGATCCAATCCTGGTGTCAACGTCCCTGGATCTAATCCTGGTGTCAACATCACTAGATCTAATCCAGGTGTCAACGTCCCTGGATCTAATCCTGGTGTCAATGTCCCAGGATCTAATCCTGGTGTCAACATCACTGGATCTAATCCTGGTGTCAACGTCCCTGGATCTAATCCTGGTGTCAACGTCCCTGGATCTAATCCGGGTGTCAGCGTCACTGGATCTAATCCTGGTGTCAACATCACTGGATCTAATCCTGGTGTCAACGTCCCTGGATCTAATCCTGGTGTCAACGTCCCTGGATCTAATCCTGGTGTCAGCGTCACTGGATCTTATCCTGGTGTCAACGTCCCTGGTACTAGTCCTGGTGTCAGCGTCACTGGATCTAATCCTGGTGTCAACGTCCCTGGATCTGATCCTGGTGTCAGCGTCACTGGATCTGAATCTGGTGTCAGCGTCACTGGATCTGATCCTGGTGTCAACGTCCCTATCTGATCCTGGTGTCAATGTCCATGGATGTAATCCTGGTGTCAGCGTCACTGGATCTAATCCTGGTGTCAACATCAAACAATCTAATACTGGTATGAATATCCCTGGATCTAATCCTGGTGTCATGGTCCCTGGATCTAATTCTGGTGTCAAAGTCCCTTGATCTAATCCTGTTGTCAGCATCACTGGATGTAATCCTGGTTTCAACGTACCTGGATCTAATCCTGGTGTCATGGTCCCTGGATCTAATCCTGGAGTCAACGTCACTGGATCTTATCCTAGTGTCAACGTACCTGGATCAAATCCTGGTGTCAACGTCCCTCTATCTAATACTGGTGTCAACATCACTAGATCTAATCCAGGTGTCTACGTCCCTGGATCTAATCCTGGTGTCAATGTCCCAGGATCTAATCCTGGTGTCAACATCACTGGATGTAATCCTGTTGTCAACGTCCCTGGATCTAATCCTGGTGTCAACGTCCCTGGATCTAATCCGGGTGTCAGTGTCACTGGATCTAATCCTGGTGTCAACATCACTGGATCTAATCCTGGTGGCAACGTCCCTGGATTTAATCCTGGGGTCAACGTCCCTGGATCTAATCCTGGTGTCAAGGTCTCTGGATCTAATCCTGGTGTCAACGTCCCTGGATGTAATCCTGGTGTCAACGACCCTGGATCTAATCCTGGTGTCATGGTCCCTGGATCTAATCCTGGTGACAACGTCACTGGATCTTATCCTAGTGTCAATGTTTCTGGATCAAATCCTGGTGTCAACATCACTGGATCTAATCCAGGTGTCAACGTCAGTGGATCTATTCCAGGTGTCAACGTCCCTGTATCTAATCCTGTTGTCAACATCACTGGATCTAATCCTGGTGTCAACGTCCCTGGATATAATCCTGGTGTCAACGTCCCTGGATCTAATCCTGGTGTCAGCGTCACTGGATCCAATCCTGGTGTCAACGTCACTGGGTCTAATCCTGGTGTCAACGTCCCTGGATTTAATCCTAGGGTCAACGTCCCTGGATCTAATCCTGGTGTCAAGGTCTCTGGATCTAATCCTGGTGTCAATGTCCCTGGATCTTATCCTGGTTTCAACATTTCTGGATCTAATCCTGGTGTCAGCGTCACTGGATCTAATCTTTGTGTCAAAGTCCCTGGTTCTGATCCTGAGGTCGACGTCCCTGGATCTGATCCTGGTTTCCACGTCCCTGGTTCTAATCCTGGTTTCAACGTCACTGGATCTAATCCTGGTGTAATTGTCCCTGGATCTGATCCTAGTTTCAGCGTCACTGGATATAATCCTGGTGTCAAATTAACTGGATCTAATTCTGGAGTCGACGTCCCTGATTCTAATCCTGGTGTCAACGTCCCTGGATCTAATCCTGGTATCAAAGTCACTGGATCTAATCCTGGTGTCATCGTCCTTGCATCTAATCCTGGTGTCAACGTCATGGATCAGATCCTGGTGTCAGCGTCACTGGATCTAATCCTGGTGTAATGTCACTGGATCTAATCCTGGTGTCATGGTCCCTGGATCTAATCCTGGTGTCAACGTCATTGGATCTTATCCTGGTATCATCCTCCCTGGATCTAATTGTGGTGTTAACATCCCTGGATCTATCCTGGTATCAAAATCCAGGATCTAATCCTGGTGTCAATATCCGTGGATCTAATCCTGGTGTCAACGTCCCTGGATCTAATCCTGGTTTCAATGTCCCTGGTTCTAATCCTGGTGTCAGCGTCCATGGATCTAATCCTGGAGTCAACGTCCCTGGATCTAATCCTGTTGCCACGTCCCTGGGTCTAATCATGGTGTCAACGTCCCGGGATCGAATCCTGGTATCAACGTCACTGGATCTAATCCTGGTGTGATCGTCCCTGGATCTTATCCTGGTGTCATCGTCCCTGAATCTAATTCTGGTGTTAAGGTCCCTGGATCTAATCCTGGTGTCAGCATCACAGGATCTAATCCTGGTGTCAACGTTCCTGGAACTAATCCTGGTGTCAGCATCTCTGGATCTAATCCTGGTGTCAACGTCCCTGGATCTAATCCTGGAGACAACGTCCCTGGATCTAATCCTGGTGTCAAGGTCCCTTGATCTAATCCTGGTGTCAACGTCCCTGGATCTAATCCTGGTGTCAATGTCCGAGGATCTAATCCTGGTGTCAGCATCACTGAATCTAATCCTGGTGTCAACGTACCTGGATCTAATCCTGGTGTCAATGTCCCTGGTTCTAATTCTGGTGTCAACGTCCCTGGATCTAATCCTGGAGTCAACGTCCCTGGACCTAATCCTGTTGCCACGTCCCTGGGTCTAATCCTGGTGTCAACGTCCCGGGATCTAATCCTGGTATCAACGTCACTGGATCTAATCCTGGTGTCATCGTCAATGGATCTAATCCTGGTGTCATTGACACTGGATCTAATCCTGGTTTCAACGTCCTTGGATCTGATCCTGGTGTCAGCGTCATTTGATCTGATCCTGGTGTCAACGTCCTTGGATCTGATCCTGGTTTCAAAGTCCCTGGATCTGATCCTGGTGTCAGCGTCACTGGATCTAATCCTGGTTCAACGTCAATGGAGCTAATCCTGGTGTCAACGTCCCTGGATCTAATCCTGGTATCAACATCACTGGATCTAATCCTGGTTTCAACGTCCCTGGATCTGATCCTGGTGTAAGCGTCATTGGATCTGATCCTGGTGTCAACGTCCCTGTTCTGATCCTGGTTTCAACGTCCCTGGATCTGATCCTGGTTTCAACGTCACTGGATCTAATCCTGGTGTCAGCGTCACTGGATCTAATCATGGTGTCAACATCATTGGATCTAATCCTGGTGTCAACGTCCCTGGATCTAATCCTGGTGTCAACAACTGGTTCTAATCCTGGTGTCAATGTCCCTCAATCTAATCCTGGTATCAACTTCCTTTGATCTAATCCTTTTTTCAACGTCACTGGATCTAATCCTGGTGTCAACGTCCCTGGATCTAATCCTGGTTTCAACGTCCCTGGATCTAATCCTGGTTTCAACGTCAATGGATCTAATCCTGGTTTCAACGTCACTAGATCTAATCCTGGTGTCAATATCCGTGGATCTAATCCTGGTGTCAACGTCCCTGGATCTAATCCTGGTTTCAATGTCCCTGGTTCTAATCCTGGTGTCAGCGTCCATGGATCTAATCCTGGAGTCAACGTCCCTGGATCTAATCCTGTTGCCACGTCCCTGGGTCTAATCATGGTGTCAACGTCCCGGGATCGAATCCTGGTATCAACGTCACTGGATCTAATCCTGGTGTCATCGTCCCTGGATCTTATCCTGGTGTCATCGTCCCTGAATCTAATTCTGGTGTTAAGGTCCCTGGATATAATCCTGGTGTCAGCATCACAGGATCTAATCCTGGTGTCAACGTTCCTGGAACTAATCCTGGTGTCAGCATCTCTGGATCTAATCCTGGTGTCAACGTCCCTGGATCTAATCCTGGAGACAACGTCCCTGGATCTAATCCTGGTGTCAAGGTCCCTTGATCTAATCCTGGTGTCAACGTCCCTGGATCTAATCCTGGTGTCAATGTCCGAGGATCTAATCCTGGTGTCAGCATCACTGAATCTAATCCTGGTGTCAACGTACCTGGATCTAATCCTGGTGTCAATGTACCTGGTTCTAATTCTGGTGTCAACGTCCCTGGATCTAATCCTGGAGTCAACGTCCCTGGACCTAATCCTGTTGCCACGTCCCTGGGTCTAATCCTGGTGTCAATGTCCCGGGATCTAATCCTGGTATCAACGTCACTGGATCTAATCCTGGTGTCATCGTCAATGGATCTAATCCTGGTGTCATTGACACTGGATCTAATCCTGGTTTCAACGTCCTTGGATCTGATCCTGGTGTCAGCGTCATTGAATCTGATCCTGGTGTCAACGTCCTTGGATCTGATCCTGGTTTCAACGTCCCTGGATCTGATCCTGGTGTCAGCGTCACTGGATCTAATCCTGGTTCAACGTCAATGGACCTAATCCTGGTGTCAACGTCCCTGGATCTAATCCTGGTATCAACATCACTGGATCTAATCCTGGTTTCAACGTCCCTGGATCTAATCCTGGTGTCAACGTCCCTGGATCTAATCCGGGTGTCAATGTCACTGGATCTAATCCTGGTGTCAACATCACTGGATCTAATCCTGGTGGCAACGTCCCTGGATTTAATCCTGGGGTCAACGTCCCTGGATCTAATCCTGGTGTCAAGGTCTCTGGATCTAATCCTGGTGTCAACGTCCCTGGATGTAATCCTGGTGTCAACGACCCTGGATCTAATCCTGGTGTCATGGTCCCTGGATCTAATCCTGGTGTCAACGTCATTGGATCTTATCCTGGTATCATCCTCCCTGGATCTAATTGTGGTGTTAACATCCCTGGATCTATCCTGGTATCAATGTCCAGGATCTAATCCTGGTGTCAATATCCGTGGATCTAATCCTGGTGTCAACGTCCCTGGATCTAATCCTGGTTTCAATGTCCCTGGTTCTAATCCTGGTGTCAGCGTCCATGGATCTAATCCTGGAGTCAACGTCCCTGGATCTAATCCTGTTGCCACGTCCCTGGGTCTAATCATGGTGTCAACGTCCCGGGATCGAATCCTGGTATCAACGTCACTGGATCTAATCCTGGTGTCATCGTCCCTGGATCTTATCCTGGTGTCATCGTCCCTGAATCTAATTCTGGTGTTAAGGTCCCTGGATATAATCCTGGTGTCAGCATCACAGGATCTAATCCTGGTGTCAACGTTCCAAGAACTAATCCTGGTGTCAGCATCTCTGGATCTAATCCTGGTGTCAACGTCCCTGGATCTAATCCTGGAGACAACGTCCCTGGATCTAATCCTGGTGTCAAGGTCCCTTGATCTAATCCTGGTGTCAACGTCCCTGGATCTAATCCTGGTGTCAATGTCCGAGGATCTAATCCTGGTGTCAGCATCACTGAATCTAATCCTGGTGTCAACGTACCTGGATCTAATCCTGGTGTCAATGTCCCTGGTGCTAATTCTGGTGTCAACGTCCCTGGATCTAATCCTGAAGTCAACGTCCCTGGACCTAATCCTGTTGCCACGTCCCTGGGTCTAATCCTGGTGTCAACGTCCCGGGATCTAATCCTGGTATCAACGTCACTGGATCTAATCCTGGTGTCATCGTCAATGGATCTAATCCTGGTGTCATTGACACTGGATCTAATCCTGGTTTCAACGTCCTTGGATCTGATCCTGGTGTCAGCGTCATTGGATCTGATCCTGGTGTCAACGTCCTTGGATCTGATCCTGGTTTCAACGTCCCTGGATCTGATCCTGGTGTCAGCGAAACTGGATCTAATCCTGGTTCAACGTCAATGGACCTAATCCTGGTGTTAACGTCCCTGGATCTAATCCTGGTATGAACATCACTGGATCTAATCCTGGTTTCAACGTCCCTGGATCTGATCCTGGTGTAAGCGTCATTGGATCTGATCCTGGTGTCAACGTCCCTGTTCTGATCCTGGTGTCAACGTCCCTGGATCTGATCCTGGTTTCAACGTCACTGGATCTAATCCTGGTGTCAGCGTCACTGGATCTAATCATGGTGTCAACATCATTGGATCTAATCCTGGTGTCAACGTCCCTGGATCTAATCCTGGTGTCAACAACTGGTTCTAATCCTGGTGTCAATGTCCCTCAATCTAATCCTGGTATCAACTTCCTTTGATCTAATCCTTTTTTCAACGTCACTGGATCTAATCCTGGTGTCAACGTCCCTGGATCTAATCCTGGTTTCAACGTCCCTGGATCTAATCCTGGTGTCAACGTCAATGGATCTAATCCTGGTTTCAACGTCACTAGATCTAATCCTGGTGTCAATATCCATGGATCTAATCCTGGTGTCAACGTCCCTGGATCTAATCCTGGTTTCAATGTCCCTGGTTCTAATCCTGGTGTCAGCGTCCATGGATCTAATCCTGGAGTCAACGTCCCTGGATCTAATCCTGTTGCCACGTCCCTGGGTCTAATCATGGTGTCAACGTCCCGGGATCGAATCCTGGTATCAACGTCACTGGATCTAATCCTGGTGTCATCGTCCCTGGATCTTATCCTGGTGTCATCGTCCCTGAATCTAATTCTCGTGTTAAGGTCCCTGGATCTGATCCTGGTGTCAGCATCACAGGATCTAATCCTGGTGTCAACGTTCCTGGAACTAATCCTGGTGTCAGCATCTCTGGATCTAATCCTGGTGTCAACGTCCCTGGATCTAATCCTGGAGACAACGTCCCTGGATCTAATCCTGGTGTCAAGGTCCCTTGATCTAATCCTGGTGTCAACGTCCCTGGATCTAATCCTGGTGTCAATGTCCGAGGATCTAATCCTGGTGTCAGCATCACTGAATCTAATCCTGGTGTCAACGTACCTGGATCTAATCCTGGTGTCAATGTCCCTGGTTCTAATTCTGGTGTCAACGTCCCTGGATCTAATCCTGGAGTCAACGTCCCTGGACCTAATCCTGTTGCCACGTCCCTGGGTCTAATCCTGGTGTCAACGTCCCGGGATCTAATCCTGGTATCAACGTCACTGGATCTAATCCTGGTGTCATCGTCAATGGATCTAATCCTGGTGTCATTGACACTGGATCTAATCCTGGTTTCAACGTCCTTGGATCTGATCCTGGTGTCAGCGTCATTGGATCTGATCCTGGTGTCAACGTCCTTGGATCTGATCCTGGTTTCAACGTCCCTGGATCTGATCCTGGTGTCAGCGTCACTGGATCTAATCCTGGTTCAACGTCAATGGACCTAATCCTGGTGTTAACGTCCCTGGATCTAATCCTGGTATGAACATCACTGGATCTAATCCTGGTTTCAACGTCCCTGGATCTGATCCTGGTGTAAGCGTCATTGGATCTGATCCTGGTGTCAACGTCCCTGTTCTGATCCTGGTGTCAACGTCCCTGGATCTGATCCTGGTTTCAACGTCACTGGATCTAATCCTGGTGTCAGCGTCACTGGATCTAATCATGGTGTCAACATCATTGGATCTAATCCTGGTGTCAACGTCCCTGGATCTAATCCTGGTGTCAACAACTGGTTCTAATCCTGGTGTCAATGTCCCTCAATCTAATCCTGGTATCAACTTCCTTTGATCTAATCCTTTTTTCAACGTCACTGGATCTAATCCTGGTGTCAACGTCCCTGGATCTAATCCTGGTTTCAACGTCCCTGGATCTAATCCTGGTGTCAACGTCAATGGATCTAATCCTGGTTTCAACGTCACTAGATCTAATCCTGGTGTCAATATCCATGGATCTAATCCTGGTGTCAACGTCCCTGGATCTAATCCTGGTTTCAATGTCCCTGGTTCTAATCCTGGTGTCAGCGTCCATGGATCTAATCCTGGAGTCAACGTCCCTGGATCTAATCCTGTTGCCACGTCCCTGGGTCTAATCATGGTGTCAACGTCCCGGGATCGAATCCTGGTATCAACGTCACTGGATCTAATCCTGGTGTCATCGTCCCTGGATCTTATCCTGGTGTCATCGTCCCTGAATCTAATTCTGGTGTTAAGGTCCCTGGATCTGATCCTGGTGTCAGCATCACAGGATCTAATCCTGGTGTCAACGTTCCTGGAACTAATCCTGGTGTCAGCATCTCTGGATCTAATCCTGGTGTCAACGTCCCTGGATCTAATCCTGGAGACAACGTCCCTGGATCTAATCCTGGTGTCAAGGTCCCTTGATCTAATCCTGGTGTCAACGTCCCTGGATCTAATCCTGGTGTCAATGTCCGAGGATCTAATCCTGGTGTCAGCATCACTGAATCTAATCCTGGTGTCAACGTACCTGGATCTAATCCTGGTGTCAATGTCCCTGGTTCTAATTCTGGTGTCAACGTCCCTGGATCTAATCCTGGAGTCAACGTCCCTGGACCTAATCCTGTTGCCACGTCCCTGGGTCTAATCCTGGTGTCAACGTCCCGGGATCTAATCCTGGTATCAACGTCACTGGATCTAATCCTGGTGTCATCGTCAATGGATCTAATCCTGGTGTCATTGACACTGGATCTAATCCTGGTTTCAACGTCCTTGGATCTGATCCTGGTGTCAGCGTCATTGGATCTGATCCTGGTGTAAACGTCCTTGGATCTGATCCTGGTTTCAACGTCCCTGGATCTGATCCTGGTGTCAGCGTCACTGGATCTAATCCTGGTTCAACGTCAATGGACCTAATCCTGGTGTCAACGTCCCTGGATCTAATCCTGGTATCAACATAACTGGATCTAATCCTGGTTTCAACGTCCCTGGATCTAATCCTGGTGTCAACGTCCCTGGATCTAATCCGGGTGTCAGTGTCACTGGATCTAATCCTGGTGTCAACATCACTGGATCTAATCCTGGTGGCAACGTCCCTGGATTTAATCCTGGGGTCAACGTCCCTGGATCTAATCCTGGTGTCAAGGTCTCTGGATCTAATCCTGGTGTCAACGTCCCTGGATGTAATCCTGGTGTCAACGACCCTGGATCTAATCCTGGTGTCATGGTCCCTGGATCTAATCCTGGTGACAACGTCACTGGATCTTATCCTAGTGTCAATGTTTCTGGATCAAATCCTGGTGTCAACATCACTGGATCTAATCCAGGTGTCAACGTCACTGGATCTATTCCAGGTGTCAACGTCCCTGTATCTAATCCTGTTGTCAACATCACTGGATCTAATCCTGGTGTCAACGTCCCTGGATATAATCCTGGTGTCAACTTTCCTGGATCTAATCCTGGTGTCAGCGTCACTGGATCCAATCCTGGTGTCAACGTCACTGGGTCTAATCCTGGTGTCAACGTCCCTGGATTTAATCCTAGGGTCAACGTCCCTGGATCTAATCCTGGTGTCAAGGTCTCTGGATCTAATCCTGGTGTCAATGTCCCTGGATCTTATCCTGGTTTCAACATTTCTGGATCTAATCCTGGTGTCAGCGTCACTGGATCTAATCTTTGTGTCAAAGTCCCTGGAACTGATCCTGAGGTCGACGTCCCTGGATCTGATCCTGGTTTCCACGTCCCTGGTTCTAATCCTGGTTTCAACGTCACTGGATCTAATCCTGGTGTAATTGTCCCTGGATCTGATCCTAGTTTCAGTGTCACTGGATATAATCCTGGTGTCAAATTAACTGGATCTAATTCTGGAGTCGACGTCCCTGATTCTAATCCTGGTGTCAACGTCCCTGGATCTAATCCTGGTATCAAAGTCACTGGATCTAATCCTGGTGTCATCGTCCTTGCATCTAATCCTGGTGTCAACGTCATGGATCAGATCCTGGTGTCAGCGTCACTGGATCTAATCCTGGTGTAATTTCACTGGATCTAATCCTGGTGTCATGGTCCCTGGATCTAATCCTGGTGTCAACGTCATTGGATCTTATCCTGGTATCATCCTCCCTGGATCTAATTGTGGTGTTAACATCCCTGGATCTATCCTGGTATCAACGTCCAGGATCTAATCCTGGTGTCAATATCCGTGGATCTAATCCTGGTGTCAGCATCACTGGATCTAATCCTGGTGTCAACGTCCCTGGATCTAATCCTGGTTTCAATGTCCCTGGTTCTAATCCTGGTGTCAGCGTCCATGGATCTAATCCTGGAGTCAACGTCCCTGGATCTAATCCTGTTGCCACGTCCCTGGGTCTAATCATGGTGTCAACGTCCCGGGATCGAATCCTGGTATCAACGTCACTGGATCTAATCCTGGTGTCATCGTCCCTGGATCTTATCCTGGTGTCATCGTCCCTGAATCTAATTCTGGTGTTAAGGTCCCTGGATCTAATCCTGGTGTCAGCATCACAGGATCTAATCCTGGTGTCAACGTTCCTGGAACTAATCCTGGTGTCAGCATCTCTGGATCTAATCCTGGTGTCAACGTCCCTGGATCTAATCCTGGAGACAACGTCCCTGGATCTAATCCTGGTGTCAAGGTCCCTTGATCTAATCCTGGTGTCAACGTCCCTGGATCTAATCCTGGTGTCAATGTCCGAGGATCTAATCCTGGTGTCAGCATCACTGAATCTAATCCTGGTGTCAACGTACCTGGATCTAATCCTGGTGTCAATGTCCCTGTTTCTAATTCTGGTGTCAACGTCACTGGATCTAATCCTGGAGTCAACGTCCCTGGACCTAATCCTGTTGCCACGTCCCTGGGTCTAATCCTGGTGTCAACGTCCCGGGATCTAATCCTGGTATCAACGTCACTGGATCTAATCCTGGTGTCATCGTCAATGGATCTAATCCTGGTGTCATTGACACTGGATCTAATCCTGGTTTCAACGTCCTTGGATCTGATCCTGGTGTCAGCGTCATTGGATCTGATCCTGGTGTCAACGTCCTTGGATCTGATCCTGGTTTCAACGTCCCTGGATCTGATCCTGGTGTCAGCGTCACTGGATCTAATCCTGGTTCAACGTCAATGGACCTAATCCTGGTGTCAACGTCCCTGGATCTAATCCTGGTATCAACATCACTGGATCTAATCCTGGTTTCAACGTCCCTGGATCTGATCCTGGTGTAAGCGTCATTGGATCTGATCCTGGTGTCAACGTCCCTGTTCTGATCCTGGTGTCAACGACCCTGGATCTGATCCTGGTTTCAACGTCACTGGATCTAATCCTGGTGTCAGCGTCACTGGATCTAATCATGGTGTCAACATCATTGGATCTAATCCTGGTGTCAACGTCCCTGGATCTAATCCTGGTGTCAACAACTGGTTCTAATCCTGGTGTCAATGTCCCTCAATCTAATCCTGGTATCAACTTCCTTTGATCTAATCCTTTTTTCAACGTCACTGGATCTAATCCTGGTGTCAACGTCCCTGGATCTAATCCTGGTTTCAACGTCCCTGGATCTAATCCTGGTGTCAACGTCAATGGATCTAATCCTGGTTTCAACGTCACTAGATCTAATCCTGGTGTCAAAGTCCTGGATCTAATCCTGGTGTCAACGTCCCTGGATCTAATCCTGGTGTCATGGTACCTTGATCTAATTCTGGTGTCAACGTCATTGGATCTATCCTGGTGTCAACATCCTTGGATCTAATCTTAGTATCATCGTCCCTGTATCTAATCCTGGTGTCAACATCACTGGATCTAATCCTGCTGTCAACGTCCCTGGATCGAATCCTGCTGTCAACGTCCGTTGATATAATCCTGGTGTCAGGTCCATGGATCTAATCCTGGTGTCAACTTCCCTGGATCTAATCTTGGTGTCCACGTCCCTGGATCTGATCCTGGTGTCAGTGTCACTGGATATATTCCTGGTGTCAATGTCACTGGATCTAATCCTGGTGTCATGGTCCCTGGATCTAAACCTGGTGTCAACGTCACTGGATCTGATCCTGGTGTCAACGTCCCTGGATCTAATCCTGATGTCAGCGTTCTGGATCTAATCCTGGTGTCAACGTCCCTGGATCTAATTCTGGTGTCAGCTTCACTGGATCTAATCCTGGTGTCAATGTCCCTGGATCTAATCCTGGTGTCAAGGTCCCTGGATCTAATCCTGGTGTCAACAACCCTGGTTCTAATCCTGTTGTCAAAGTCCCTGGATCTAATCCTGGAGTCAATGTCCCTGGATCTGTCCTGGTTTAACGTCCCTGGGTGTAATCCTTGTGTCAACGTCCCAGGATCTAATCCTCGTGTCAACGTCACTGGATCCTATCCTGGTGTCAACGTCCATGGATTTGATCCTAGTGTCAGCGTCACTGGATAAAATCCTGGTGTCAAAGTCAGTGGATCTAATTCTGGAGTCGGTGTCCCTGATTCTAATCCTTGTGTCAACGTCACTGGATCTAATCCTGGTGTCATGGACCCTGGATCTAATCCTGGTGTCAATGTCACTGGATCTAATCCTGGTTACAATATCCTTGGATATGATCCTGGTGTCCGCGTCACTGGATCTGATCCTGTTGTCAACGTCCTTCTATCTGATCCTGGTGTCAACGTCCCGGGATCTGATCCTGGTTTCAACATCCCTGGATCTAATCCTGGTGTCAGCGTCACTAATCTTATCCTGGTGTCGGCGTCAATGGATATAATCCTGGTTTCAACGTCACTGGATCTAATCCTGGTGTCATCACCCTGGATCTAATCCTGGTGTCAGCTTCACTGGATCTAATCCTGGTGTCAAACGTCACTGGATCTAATCTTGGTGTCAGCATCACTTGATCTAATCCTGGTGTCAACTTCAATGGATCTCATCTTGGTGTCAACGTCCCTGGATATAATCCTGGTGTCAACGCCGGGATCTAATCCTGGTGTCAACGTCACATGGTCTAATCCTGGAGGCAACGTCCCTGGATCTAATCCTGGAGTCAACATCACGGGATCTAATCCTGTTGTCAACGTCCTGGTGTCAACAACCCTGGATCTAATCCTGTTGTCAGCATCACTGGATCTAATCCTGGTGTCAAGGTCCCTGGTTCTAATCCTGGTGTCAGCGCCACTGGATCTAATCCTGGTGTCAAACGTCACTGGATCTAATCTTGGTGTCAGCGTCACTTGATCTAATCCTGGTGTCAACTTCAATGGATCTAATCTTGGTGTCAACGTCCCTGGATATAATCCTAGTGTCAACGCCGGGATCTAATCCTGGTGTCAACGTCACATGATCTAATCCTGGAGGCAACGTCCCTGGATCTAATCCTGGTGTCAACTTCACGGGATCTCATCCTGTTGTCAACGTTCTGGTGTCAACAACCCTGGATCTAATCCTGTTGTCAGCATCACTGGATCTAATCCTGGTGTCAACGTCCCTGGTTCTAATCCTGGTGTCAACGTCCCTGGATCTAATCCTGGTGTCAGGGTCCCTGGATCTAATCCTGGTGTCAACGTCACTGGATCTTATCCTAGTGTCAACGTCCCTGGATCAAATCTGGTGTCAACGTTTCTGGATCTGATCCTGGATTCAGCGACACTGGATCTGATCCTGGTGTCAGCGTCACTGGATCTGATCCTGGTTAAAACCTCCCTGGATCTAATCCTGGAGTCAGCGTCACTGGATCTAATCCTTGTGTCAAAGTCCCTGGAACTGATCCTGAGGTCAACGTCCCTGTATCTGATTCTGGTTTCCAAGTCCCTGGATCTAATCCTGGTGTCAACATCACTAGATCTTAACCTGGTGTAATCGTCCCTGGATTTGATCCTAGTGTCAGCGTCACTGGATATAATCCTGGTGTCAAAGTCACTGGATCTAATTCTGGAGTCGACGTCCCTGATTCTAATCCTGGTGTCATCGTCCCTCGATCTAATCCTGGTATCAACGTCACAGGGTCTAATCCTGGTGTCAACGTCATGGATCAGATCATGTTGTCAGCGTCACTGGATCTAATCCTGGTGTCAATGTCACTGGATCTAATTCTGGTGTCATGGTCCCTGGATCTAATCCTGGTGTCAACGTCATTGGAACTTATCTTGGTTTCATCGTCCCTGGATCTAATTCTGGTGTTAACGTCCCTGGATCAAATCCTGGTGTCAGCGTCACAGGATCTAATCCTGTTGTCAACGTCCCTGGATCTAATCCTGGAATCAACGTCCCTGGATCTAATCCCGGTGTCAAGGTCCCTTGATCTAATCCTGGTGTCAACGTCCCTGGATCTAATCCTGGTGTCAACATCACTGGATCTAATCCTGATGTCAGTGTCACTGGATCTAATCCTTGTGTCAACGTCACTGGATCTAATCCTGGTGTCAGCGTCACTTGATATAATCCTAGTGTCACCGTCCCAGGATCTAATCCTGGTGTCAACGATTCTGGATCTAATCCTGGTGTCAACGTCCCTGGATCTAATCCTGGTATCAACGTCCCTGGATGTAATCCTGTTGTCAACGTCCCTTGATCTAATCCTAGTGTCAACGTCAATGGATACTATCCTGGTGTCAACGTCCCTGGATCTAATCCTGGTGTCAACGTCACTGGATCTAATACTGGTTTCAACATCCCTGGATCTGATCTTGGTGTCAGCGTCACTGGATCTGATCCTGGTGTCAAAGACCCGGGATCTGATCCTGGTTCAACGTCCATGGATCTGATCCTGGTTTCAATGTCCCTGGATCTAATCCTGGTGTCAGAGTCACTGGATCTATTCCTGGTGTCAACGTCCCTGGATCTAATCCTGGTGTCAATGAAACTGGATCTAATCCTGGTGTCAACGTCCCTTCATCTAATCCTGGTGTCAGCGTCACTGGATCTAATCCTGGTTTCAACGTCCCTGGAATTAACCATGGTGTCAACCTCCTTGGATCTATTCCTGGTATCAACGTCACTGCATCAAATCCTGATGTCAACGTCACTGGATCTAATCCTGGTTTCAACATCCCTGGATCTAATCATGGTATCGACGACCCTGGATCTGATCCTGGTGTCAACGTCCATGGATCTGATCCTGGTTTCAACGTCCCTGGATCTAATCCTGGTGTCAGCGTCACTGGATCTAATCCTGGTGTCAACGTCAATGGATCTAATCCTGGTGTCAAAACCTGGATCTAATCCTGGTGTCAACGAAACTGGATCTAATCCTTTTTCAACGTCCCTGGATCTAATCCTGGTATCAACGTCCCTGTATCTAAGCCCTGTGTCAACATCACTGGATCTGATCTTGGTGTCAACGTCCGTGGATCTGACCCTGTGTCAACGTCCTTGGAACTAATCCTGGTTTCATTGTCCCTGAATGTAATCCTGGTGTCAACATCCATGGATCTCATTCTGGAGTCAACGTCCCTGGATCTAATCCTGGTGTCAACGTCAATGGATCTAATACTGGTGTCAACGTCCCTGGATCTAATCCTGTTGTCAAGGTCCCTGGACCTAATCCTGGTTTCAGCGTCACTGGATCTAATCCTTGTGTTAACGTCACTGGATCTAATCCTGGTATCAGCGTCACTGGATGTAATCTTGGTGTCAACGTCACTGGATCTAATCCTGGTGTCAGCATCACTGGATCTAATCCTGGTGTCAACGTCAATGGATCTAATCCTGGTCTCAACGTCCCTGTATATAATCCTGGAGTCATGGTCCCTGTATCTAACCCTGGTGTCAACGTCAATGGAACTTATCCTGGTGTCAATGTCCCTGGGTCTAATTCTGGTGTCAACGTCCCTGGATCTAATCCTGGTGTCATGGTCCCAGGATCTATTCCTGGTGTCAACATCACTGGATCTTATACTGGTGTCAACGTCCCTGGGTCTAATTCTGGTGTCAACGTCCCTGTATCTAATCCTGGTGTCAGCGTCACTCGATCTACTCCTGGTGTCAACGTCCCTGGATGTAATCTTGGTGTCAGTGACACTGGATCTAATCCTGATGTCAACGTCAATGGATCTAATCCTGTTGTCAACGTCCTAGCTCTAATCCTGGTGTCAACGTCGCTCTATCTAATCCTGGTGTCAACGTCCCTGGATCTATTCCTGGAGGCAACGTTCCTGGCTCTAATCCTGGTTCAACGTCCCTGGATCTAATCCTGGTGTCAACGTCACTGGAGCTAATCCTGGTTTCAACATCCCTGGATCTAATCATGGTATCGACGTCACTGGATCTGAACCTGGTGTCAACCTCCCTGGATCTGATCCTGGTGTCAACGTCCATGGATCTGATCCTGGTTTCAAAGTCCCTGGATCTAATACTGGTGTCATCGTTACAGGATCTAATCCTGGTGTCAACGTCAATGGATCTAATCCTGGTGTCAACGTCCCTGGATATAATCCTGGTGTCAACATCCCTGTATCTAATCCTTGTGTCAACGAAACTAAATCTAATCCTGTTTCAACGTCCCTGGATCTAATCGTGGTATCGGCGTCCCTGGATCTAATCCTGTTGTTAATGTCACTGGATGTAATCCTGGTGTCAACGTCCCTGGATCTAATCCTGGTACCAACGTCATTGGATCTAATCCTGGTGTCAACGAAACTGGATCTAATCCTGGTGTCAACGTTCCTGTATGTAATCCTGGTGTCAACCTCACTGGAACTGATCCTGGTTTATGTCACTGGATCTAATCCTGGTGCCAGCGTCGGTGGATCTAATCCTGTTGTCGACATCACTGAATCTTATCCTGGAGTCAACGTCCCTGGACCTAATCCTGGTGTCAACGTCATTGGATCTAATACTGATGTCCACGTCCCTGGATCTAATCCTGGTGTCAACATCACTGGATCTAATCCTGATGTCAGTGTCACTGGATCTAATCCTTGTGTCAACGTCACTGGATCTAATCCTGGTGTCAGCGTCACTTGATATAATCCTAGTGTCACCGTCCCAGGATCTAATCCTGGTGTCAACGATTCTGGATCTAATCCTGGTGTCAACGTCCCTGGATCTAATCCTGGTATCAACGTCCCTGGATGTAATCCTGTTGTCAACGTCCCTTGATCTAATCCTGGTGTCAACGTCAATGGATACTATCCTGGTGTCAACGTCCCTGGATCTAATCCTGGTGTCAACGTCACTGGATCTAATACTGGTTTCAACATCCCTGGATCTGATCTTGGTGTCAGCGTCACTGGATCTGATCCTGGTGTCAACGACCCTGGATCTGATCCTGGTTCAACGTCCATGGATCTGATCCTGGTTTCAATGTCCCTGGATCTAATCCTGGTGTCAGCGTCACTGGATCTATTCCTGGTGTCAACATCCCTGTATCTAATCCTGGTGTCAATGAAACTGGATCTAATCCGGTGTCAACGTCCCTTCATCTAATCCTGGTGTCAGCGTCACTGGATCTAATCCTGGTTTCAACGTCCCTGGAACTAATCATGGTGTCAACGTCCCTGGCTCTAATCCTGGTGTCAACTTCCCTGGATCTAATCCTGGTGTCAATGTCCCTGGGTCTAATCCTGGTGTCAACTTCCCTGGATCTAATCCTGGTGTCAACGTCCCTGGATCTAATCCTGGTATCAACGTCCCTGGACTAATCCTGTTGCCAACGTCACTGGATCTAATCCTGGTGTCAACCTCCTTGGATCTATTCCTGGTATCAACGTCACTGCATCAAATCCTGGTGTCAACGTCACTGGATCTAATCCTGGTTTCAACATCCCTGGATCTAATCATGGTATCGACGACCCTGGATCTGATCCTGGTGTCAACGTCCATGGATCTGATCCTGGTTTCAACGTCCCTGGATCTAATCCTGGTGTCAGCGTCACTGGATCTAATCCTGGTGTCAACGTCAATGGATCTAATCCTGGTGTCAAAACCTGGATCTAATCCTGGTGTCAACGAAACTGGATCTAATCCTGTTTCAACGTCCCTGGATCTAATCCTGGTATCAACGTCCCTGTATCTAAGCCCTGTGAAAACATCACTGGATCTGATCTTGGTGTCAACGTCCGTGGATCTGACCCTGTGTCAACGTCCTTGGAACTAATCCTGGTTTCATCGTCCCTGGATGTAATCCTGGTGTCAACGTCCATGGATCTAATTCTGGAGTCAACGTCCCTGGATCTAATCCTGGTGTCAACGTCAATGGATCTAATCCTGGTGTCAACGTCCCTGGATCTAATCCTGTTGTCAAGGTCACTGGACCTAATCCTGGTTTCATGGTCACTGGATCTAATCCTTGTGTTAACGTCACTGGATCTAATCCTGGTATCAGCGTCACTGGATGTAATCTTGGTGTCAAGGTCACTGGATCTAATCCTGGTGTCAGCATCACTGGATCTAATCCTGGTGTCAACGTCAATGGATCTAATCCAGATCTCAACGTCCCTGTATATAATCCTGGTGTCATGGTCCCTGTATCTAACCCTGGTGTCAACGTCAATGGAACTAATCCTGGTGTCAACGTCCCTTGGTCTAATTCTGGTGCCAACGTCCCTGGATCTAATCCTGGTGTCATGGTCACTGGATCTATTCCTGGTGTCAACATCACTGGATATTATACTGGTGTCAACGTCCCTGGGTCTAATTCTGGTGTCAACGTCCCTGTATCTAATCCTGGTATCAGCGTCACTCGATCTACTCCTGGTGTCAACGTCCCTGGATCTAATCTTGGTGTCATTGACACTGGATCTAATCCTGGTGTCAACGTCAATGGATCTAATCCTGGTGTCAACGTCCTAGCTCTAATCCTGGTGTCAACGTCGCTGGACCTAATCCTGGTGTCAACGTCCCTGGATCTATTCCTGGAGGCAACGTTCCTGGATCCAATCCTGGTTCAACGTCCCTGGATCTGATCCTGGTGTCAACGTCCCTGGATCTAATCCTGTTTTCAACGTCCCAGATTCTGATCCTGGTGTCAGCGTCTCCGGATCTGATCCTGGTGTAAACGTTGCTGGATCTGATCCTGGTGTCAACGACCCTGGATTTTATCCTGGTGTCTACGTACATGGATCTAATCGTGGTGTCAAAGAAACTGGATCTAATCCTGGTGTCAAGGTCCCTTGGTCTGATCCTTGTGTCAACGTCACTGGATCTGATCCTGGAGTCAACGTACCTGGATCTAATCGTTGTGTCAACATCAATGGATCTAATCCTGGTGTCAGCGGCACTGGATCTAATCCTGGTGTCAACGTCCCTGGATCTAATCCTGGTGTCATGGTCCCTAATCTAATACTCGTGTCAAAGTCATTGGATCTTATCCTGGTGTCACGTCCCTGGATCTAATCTTGGTGTCAATGTCCCTGGATCTAATCCTGGTGTCAACATCATTGGATCTAATCAAGGTGTCAACTTCCCTGGATCTAATCCTGGTGTCAACGTCCCTGGATCTAATCCTGGTATCAACGTTTCTGGATCTAATCCTGTTGCCAACGTCACTGGATCTAATCCTGGTGTCAACCTCCTTGGATCTATTCCTGGTATCAACGTCACTGCATCAAATCCTGGTGTCAACGTCACTGGATCTAATATTGGTGTAAACATCCCTGGATCTAATCATGGTATCGACGTCACTGGATCTGAACCTGGTGTCAACCTCTCTGGATCTGATCCTGGTGTAACCGTCCATGGATCTGATCCTGGTTTCAACGTCCCTGGATCTGATCCTGGTGTCAGCGTCCATGGATCTGATCCTGGTTTCAACGTCCCTATTGTAATCCTGGTGTCAACGTCCATGGATCTAATTCTGGAGTCAACGTCCCTGGATCTAATCCTGGTGTCAACATCACTGGATCTGATCTTGGTGTCAACGTCCCTGGATCTGACCCTGTGTCAACGTCCTTGGAACTAATCCTGGTTTCAACTTCCCTGGATGTAATCCTGGTGTCAACGTCCATGGATCTAATTCTGGAGTCAACGTCCCTGGATCTAATCCTGGTGTCAACATCAATGGATCTAATCCTGGTGTCAACGACCCTGGATCTAATCCATTGTCAAGGTCCCTGGACCTAATCCTGGTTTCAGCGTCACTGGATCTAATCCTTGTGTTAACGTCACTGGATCTAATCCTGGTGTCAGCGTCACTGGACGTAATCTTGGTGTCAACGTCACTGGATCTAATCCTGGTTTCAGCATCACTGGATCTAATCCTGGTTTCAACGTCAATGGATCTAATCCTGGTCTCAAAGTCCCAGTATATAATCCTGGTGTCATGGTCCCTGTATCTAACCCTGGTGTCAACGTCAATGGAACTAATCCTGGTGTCAACGTCCCTGGGTCTAATTCTAGTGTCAACGTCCCTGGATCTAATCCTGGTGTCATGGTCCCTGGATCTATTCCTGGTGTCAACATCACTGGATCTTATATTGGTGTCAACGTCCCTGGGTCTAATTCTGGGGTCAACGTCCCTGTATCTAATCCTGGTGTCAGCGTCACTGGATCTACTCCTGGTGTCAACGTCCCTGATGTAATCTTGGTGTCAGCGACACTGGTTCTAATCCTGGTGTCAACACAATGGATCTAATCCTGGTGTCAACGTCCTAGCTCTAATCCTGGTGTCAACGTCGCTGGATCTAATCCTGGTGTCAACGTCCCTGGATCTATTCCTGGAGGCAACGTTCCTGGATAATCCTGGTTCAACGTCCCTGGATCTGATCCTGGTGTCAACATCCCTGGATCTAATCCTGGTGTCAACGTCCCTGGATCTAATCCTGTTTTCAACGTCCCAGGATCTGATCCTGGTGTCAGCGTCTCCGGATCTGATGATGGTGTCAACGTCGCTGGATCTGATCCTGGTGTCAACGTACCTGGATCTAATCGTTGTGTCAACATAAATGGATCTAATCCTCGTGTCAACGTCCCTGGATCTAATCCTAGTATCCACGTCTATGGATCTAATCCTGGTGTCAACGTCCCTGGCTCTAATCGTGGTGTCAACGTCCCTGGATCTAATCCTGGTGTCAACGTCCCTGTGTCTAAAACTGTTGTCAGCGTCACTGGGCCTAATCCTGGTGTCAACCTCACTGGATCTAAACCTGGTGTCAGCATAAGTGGATCTAATCCTGGTGACAACGTCCCTGGGTCTAATTCTGGTGTCAACGTCCCTGGATCTAATCCTGGTGGCATGGTCCCTGGATCTAATCCTGGTGTCAACATCACTGGATCTTATACTGGTGTCAACGTCCATGGGTCTAATTCTGGTGTCAATGTCCCTGTATCTAATTTTGGTGTCAGCGTCACTCGATCTAATCCTGCTGTCAACGTCCCTGGATCTAATCTTGGTGTCAGCGACACTGGATATAATCCTGGCGTCAACGTCAATGGATCTAATCCTGGTGTCAACGTCCTAGCTCTAATCCTGGTGTCATCGTCACTGGATCTAATCCTGGTGTCAACGTCCCTGGATCTATTCCTGGAGGCAACGTTCCTGGATCTAATCCTGTTTTCAACGTCCCAGGATCTGATCCTGGTGTCAGCGTCTCTGGATCTGATCCCGGTGTCAACGTCCCTGCATGTGATCCTGGTGTCAACGACCCTGGATTTGATCCTGTTGTCAACGTACCTGGACCTAATCGTGGTGTCAACGAAACTGGATCTAATCCTGGTGTCAACGTCCCTGGGTCTGATCCTTGTGTCAACGTCACTGGATCTGATCCTGGTGTCAACGTACCTGGATCTAATCGTTGTGTCAACATCAATGATCTAATCCTGGTGTCAGCGGCACTGGATCTAATCCCGTTGTGAGCATCCCTGGATCTAATCCTGGAGTCAATGTCCCTGGATCTAATCCTGATGTCATCGTCACTGGATCTAATCATGGTGTCAACGTCACTGGATCTTATCCTGGTGTCAACGTAATTGGATCTTATCCTGGTGTCACGTCCCTGGATCTAATCTTGGTGTCAACGTCCCTGGATCTAATCCTGGTGTCCACATCACTGGATCTAATCCTGGTGTCATTGACACTGGATCTAATCCTGGTTTCAACGTCCTTGGATCTGATCCTGGTGTCAGCGTCATTGGATCTGATCCTGGTGTCAACGTCCTTGGATCTGATCCTGGTTTCAACGTCCCTGGATCTGATCCTGGTGTCAGCGTCACTGGATCTAATCCTGGTTCAACGTCAATGGACCTAATCCTGGTGTCAAAGTCCCTGGATCTAATCCTGGTATCAACATCACTGGATCTAATCCTGGTTTCAACGTCCCTGGATCTGATCCTGGTGTAAGCGTCATTGGATCTGATCCTGGTGTCAACGTCCCTGTTCTGATCCTGGTGTCAACGACCCTGGATCTGATCCTGGTTTCAACGTCACTGGATCTAATCCTGGTGTCAGCGTCACTGGATCTAATCATGGTGTCAACATCATTGGATCTAATCCTGGTGTCAACGTCCCTGGATCTAATCCTGGTGTCAACAACTGGTTCTAATCCTGGTGTCAATGTCCCTCAATCTAATCCTGGTATCAACTTCCTTTGATCTAATCCTTTTTTCAACGTCACTGGATCTAATCCTGGTGTCAACGTCCCTGGATCTAATCCTGGTTTCAACGTCCCTGGATCTAATCCTGGTGTCAACGTCAATGGATCTAATCCTGGTTTCAACGTCACTAGATCTAATCCTGGTGTCAAAGTCCTGGATCTAATCCTGGTGTCAACGTCCCTGGATCTAATCCTGGTGTCATGGTACCTTGATCTAATTCTGGTGTCAACGTCATTGGATCTATCCTGGTGTCAACATCCTTGGATCTAATCTTAGTATCATCGTCCCTGTATCTAATCCTGGTGTCAACATCACTGGATCTAATCCTGCTGTCAACGTCCCTGGATCGAATCCTGCTGTCAACGTCCGTTGATATAATCCTGGTGTCAGGTCCATGGATCTAATCCTGGTGTCAACTTCCCTGGATCTAATCTTGGTGTCCACGTCCCTGGATCTGATCCTGGTGTCAGTGTCACTGGATATATTCCTGGTGTCAATGTCACTGGATCTAATCCTGGTGTCATGGTCCCTGGATCTAAACCTGGTGTCAACGTCACTGGATCTGATCCTGGTGTCAACGTCCCTGGATCTAATCCTGATGTCAGCGTTCTGGATCTAATCCTGGTGTCAACGTCCCTGGATCTAATTCTGGTGTCAGCTTCACTGGATCTAATCCTGGTGTCAATGTCCCTGGATCTAATCCTGGTGTCAAGGTCCCTGGATCTAATCCTGGTGTCAACAACCCTGGTTCTAATCCTGTTGTCAAAGTCCCTGGATCTAATCCTGGAGTCAATGTCCCTGGATCTGTCCTGGTTTAACGTCCCTGGGTGTAATCCTTGTGTCAACGTCCCAGGATCTAATCCTCGTGTCAACGTCACTGGATCCTATCCTGGTGTCAACGTCCATGGATTTGATCCTAGTGTCAGCGTCACTGGATAAAATCCTGGTGTCAAAGTCAGTGGATCTAATTCTGGAGTCGGTGTCCCTGATTCTAATCCTTGTGTCAACGTCACTGGATCTAATCCTGGTGTCATGGACCCTGGATCTAATCCTGGTGTCAATGTCACTGGATCTAATCCTGGTTACAATATCCTTGGATATGATCCTGGTGTCCGCGTCACTGGATCTGATCCTGTTGTCAACGTCCTTCTATCTGATCCTGGTGTCAACGTCCCGGGATCTGATCCTGGTTTCAACATCCCTGGATCTAATCCTGGTGTCAGCGTCACTAATCTTATCCTGGTGTCGGCGTCAATGGATATAATCCTGGTTTCAACGTCACTGGATCTAATCCTGGTGTCATCACCCTGGATCTAATCCTGGTGTCAGCTTCACTGGATCTAATCCTGGTGTCAAACGTCACTGGATCTAATCTTGGTGTCAGCATCACTTGATCTAATCCTGGTGTCAACTTCAATGGATCTCATCTTGGTGTCAACGTCCCTGGATATAATCCTGGTGTCAACGCCGGGATCTAATCCTGGTGTCAACGTCACATGGTCTAATCCTGGAGGCAACGTCCCTGGATCTAATCCTGGTGTCAACATCACGGGATCTAATCCTGTTGTCAACGTCCTGGTGTCAACAACCCTGGATCTAATCCTGTTGTCAGCATCACTGGATCTAATCCTGGTGTCAAGGTCCCTGGTTCTAATCCTGGTGTCAGCGCCACTGGATCTAATCCTGGTGTCAAACGTCACTGGATCTAATCTTGGTGTCAGCGTCACTTGATCTAATCCTGGTGTCAACTTCAATGGATCTAATCTTGGTGTCAACGTCCCTGGATATAATCCTAGTGTCAACGCCGGGATCTAATCCTGGTGTCAACGTCACATATTCTAATCCTGGAGGCAACGTCCCTGGATCTAATCCTGGTGTCAACTTCACGGGATCTCATCCTGTTGTCAACGTTCTGGTGTCAACAACCCTGGATCTAATCCTGTTGTCAGCATCACTGGATCTAATCCTGGTGTCAACGTCCCTGGTTCTAATCCTGGTGTCAACGTCCCTGGATCTAATCCTGGTGTCAGGGTCCCAGGATCTAATCCTGGTGTCAACGTCACTGGATCTTATCCTAGTGTCAACGTCCCTGGATCAAATCTGGTGTCAACGTTTCTGGATCTGATCCTGGATTCAGCGACACTGGATCTGATCCTGGTGTCAGCGTCACTGGATCTGATCCTGGTTAAAACCTCCCTGGATCTAATCCTGGAGTCAGCGTCACTGGATCTAATCCTTGTGTCAAAGTCCCTGGAACTGATCCTGAGGTCAACGTCCCTGTATCTGATTCTGGTTTCCAAGTCCCTGGATCTAATCCTGGTGTCAACATCACTAGATCTGAACCTGGTGTAATCGTCCCTGGATTTGATCCTAGTGTCAGCGTCACTGGATATAATCCTGGTGTCAAAGTCACTGGATCTAATTCTGGAGTCGACGTCCCTGATTCTAATCCTGGTGTCATCGTCCCTCGATCTAATCCTGGTATCAACGTCACAGGGTCTAATCCTGGTGTCAACGTCATGGATCAGATCATGTTGTCAGCGTCACTGGATCTAATCCTGGTGTCAATGTCACTGGATCTAATTCTGGTGTCATGGTCCCTGGATCTAATCCTGGTGTCAACGTCATTGGAACTTATCTTGGTTTCATCGTCCCTGGATCTAATTCTGGTGTTAACGTCCCTGGATCAAATCCTGGTGTCAGCGTCACAGGATCTAATCCTGTTGTCAACGTCCCTGGATCTAATCCTGGAATCAACGTCCCTGGATCTAATCCCGGTGTCAAGGTCCCTTGATCTAATCCTGGTGTCAACGTCCCTGGATCTAATCCTGGTGTCAACATCACTGGATCTAATCCTGATGTCAGTGTCACTGGATCTAATCCTTGTGTCAACGTCACTGGATCTAATCCTGGTGTCAGCGTCACTTGATATAATCCTAGTGTCACCGTCCCAGGATCTAATCCTGGTGTCAACGATTCTGGATCTAATCCTGGTGTCAACGTCCCTGGATCTAATCCTGGTATCAACGTCCCTGGATGTAATCCTGTTGTCAACGTCCCTTGATCTAATCCTGGTGTCAACGTCAATGGATACTATCCTGGTATCAACGTCCCTGGATCTAATCCTGGTGTCAACGTCACTGGATCTAATACTGGTTTCAACATCCCTGGATCTGATCTTGGTGTCAGCGTCACTGGATCTGATCCTGGTGTCAAAGACCCGGGATCTGATCCTGGTTCAACGTCCATGGATCTGATCCTGGTTTCAATGTCCCTGGATCTAATCCTGGTGTCAGAGTCACTGGATCTATTCCTGGTGTCAACGTCCCTGGATCTAATCCTGGTGTCAATGAAACTGGATCTAATCCTGGTGTCAACGTCCCTTCATCTAATCCTGGTGTCAGCGTCACTGGATCTAATCCTGGTTTCAACGTCCCTGGAATTAACCATGGTGTCAACCTCCTTGGATCTATTCCTGGTATCAACGTCACTGCATCAAATCCTGGTGTCAACGTCACTGGATCTAATCCTGGTTTCAACATCCCTGGATCTAATCATGGTATCGACGACCCTGGATCTGATCCTGGTGTCAACGTCCATGGATCTGATCCTGGTTTCAACGTCCCTGGATCTAATCCTGGTGTCAGCGTCACTGGATCTAATCCTGGTGTCAACGTCAATGGATCTAATCCTGGTGTCAAAACCTGGATCTAATCCTGGTGTCAACGAAACTGGATCTAATCCTGTTTCAACGTCCCTGGATCTAATCCTGGTATCAACGTCCCTGTATCTAAGCCCTGTGTCAACATCACTGGATCTGATCTTGGTGTCAACGTCCGTGGATCTGACCCTGTGTCAACATCCTTGGAACTAATCCTGGTTTCATTGTCCCTGGATGTAATCCTGGTGTCAACATCCATGGATCTCATTCTGGAGTCAACGTCCCTGGATCTAATCCTGGTGTCAACGTCAATGGATCTAATACTGGTGTCAACGTCCCTGGATCTAATCCTGTTGTCAAGGTCCCTGGACCTAATCCTGGTTTCAGCGTCACTGGATCTAATCCTTGTGTTAACGTCACTGGATCTAATCCTGGTATCAGCGTCACTGGATGTAATCTTGGTGTCAACGTCACTGGATCTAATCCTGGTGTCAGCATCACTGGATCTAATCCTGGTGTCAACGTCAATGGATCTAATCCTGGTCTCAACGTCCCTGTATATAATCCTGGAGTCATGGTCCCTGTATCTAACCCTGGTGTCAACGTCAATGGAACTTATCCTGGTGTCAATGTCCCTGGGTCTAATTCTGGTGTCAACGTCCCTGGATCTAATCCTGGTGTCATGGTCCCAGGATCTATTCCTGGTGTCAACATCACTGGATCTTATACTGGTGTCAACGTCCCTGGGTCTAATTCTGGTGTCAACGTCCCTGTATCTAATCCTGGTGTCAGCGTCACTCGATCTACTCCTGGTGTCAACGTCCCTGGATGTAATCTTGGTGTCAGTGACACTGGATCTAATCCTGATGTCAACGTCAATGGATCTAATCCTGTTGTCAACGTCCTAGCTCTAATCCTGGTGTCAACGTCGCTCTATCTAATCCTGGTGTCAACGTCCCTGGATCTATTCCTGGAGGCAACGTTCCTGGCTCTAATCCTGGTTCAACGTCCCTGGATCTAATCCTGGTGTCAACGTCACTGGAGCTAATCCTGGTTTCAACATCCCTGGATCTAATCATGGTATCGACGTCACTGGATCTGAACCTGGTGTCAACCTCCCTGGATCTGATCCTGGTGTCAACGTCCATGGATCTGATCCTGGTTTCAAAGTCCCTGGATCTAATACTGGTGTCATCGTTACAGGATCTAATCCTGGTGTCAACGTCAATGGATCTAATCCTGGTGTCAACGTCCCTGGATATAATCCTGGTGTCAACGTCCCTGGATATAATCCTGGTGTCAACATCCCTGTATCTAATCCTTGTGTCAACGAAACTAAATCTAATCCTGTTTCAACGTCCCTGGATCTAATCGTGGTATCGGCGTCCCTGGATCTAATCCTGTTGTTAATGTCACTGGATGTAATCCTGGTGTCAACGTCCCTGGATCTAATCCTGGTACCAACGTCATTGGATCTAATCCTGGTGTCAACGAAACTGGATCTAATCCTGGTGTCAACGTTCCTGTATGTAATCCTGGTGTCAACCTCACTGGAACTGATCCTGGTTTATATCACTGGATCTAATCCTGGTGCCAGCGTCGGTGGATCTAATCCTGTTGTCGACATCACTGAATCTTATCCTGGAGTCAACGTCCCTGGACCTAATCCTGGTGTCAACGTCATTGGATCTAATACTGATGTCCACGTCCCTGGATCTAATCCTGGTGTCAACATCACTGGATCTAATCCTGATGTCAGTGTCACTGGATCTAATCCTTGTGTCAACGTCACTGGATCTAATCCTGGTGTCAGCGTCACTTGATATAATCCTAGTGTCACCGTCCCAGGATCTAATCCTGGTGTCAACGATTCTGGATCTAATCCTGGTGTCAACGTCCCTGGATCTAATCCTGGTATCAACGTCCCTGGATGTAATCCTGTTGTCAACGTCCCTTGATCTAATCCTGGTGTCAACGTCAATGGATACTATCCTGGTGTCAACGTCCCTGGATCTAATCCTGGTGTCAACGTCACTGGATCTAATACTGGTTTCAACATCCCTGGATCTGATCTTGGTGTCAGCGTCACTGGATCTGATCCTGGTGTCAACGACCCTGGATCTGATCCTGGTTCAACGTCCATGGATCTGATCCTGGTTTCAATGTCCCTGGATCTAATCCTGGTGTCAGCGTCACTGGATCTATTCCTGGTGTCAACATCCCTGTATCTAATCCTGGTGTCAATGAAACTGGATCTAATCCGGTGTCAACGTCCCTTCATCTAATCCTGGTGTCTGCGTCACTGGATCTAATCCTGGTTTCAACGTCCCTGGAACTAATCATGGTGTCAACGTCCCTGGCTCTAATCCTGGTGTCAACTTCCCTGGATCTAATCCTGGTGTCAATGTCCCTGGGTCTAATCCTGGTGTCAACTTCCCTGGATCTAATCCTGGTGTCAACGTCCCTGGATCTAATCCTGGTATCAACGTCCCTGGACTAATCCTGTTGCCAACGTCACTGGATCTAATCCTGGTGTCAACCTCCTTGGATCTATTCCTGGTATCAACGTCACTGCATCAAATCCTGGTGTCAACGTCACTGGATCTAATCCTGGTTTCAACATCCCTGGATCTAATCATGGTATCGACGACCCTGGATCTGATCCTGGTGTCAACGTCCATGGATCTGATCCTGGTTTCAACGTCCCTGGATCTAATCCTGGTGTCAGCGTCACTGGATCTAATCCTGGTGTCAACGTCAATGGATCTAATCCTGGTGTCAAAACCTGGATCTAATCCTGGTGTCAACGAAACTGGATCTAATCCTGTTTCAACGTCCCTGGATCTAATCCTGGTATCAACGTCCCTGTATCTAAGCCCTGTGAAAACATCACTGGATCTGATCTTGGTGTCAACGTCCGTGGATCTGACCCTGTGTCAACGTCCTTGGAACTAATCCTGGTTTCATCGTCCCTGGATGTAATCCTGGTGTCAACGTCCATGGATCTAATTCTGGAGTCAACGTCCCTGGATCTAATCCTGGTGTCAACGTCAATGGATCTAATCCTGGTGTCAACGTCCCTGGATCTAATCCTGTTGTCAAGGTCACTGGACCTAATCCTGGTTTCATGGTCACTGGATCTAATCCTTGTGTTAACGTCACTGGATCTAATCCTGGTATCAGCGTCACTGGATGTAATCTTGGTGTCAAGGTCACTGGATCTAATCCTGGTGTCAGCATCACTGGATCTAATCCTGGTGTCAACGTCAATGGATCTAATCCAGATCTCAACGTCCCTGTATATAATCCTGGTGTCATGGTCCCTGTATCTAACCCTGGTGTCAACGTCAATGGAACTAATCCTGGTGTCAACGTCCCTTGGTCTAATTCTGGTGCCAACGTCCCTGGATCTAATCCTGGTGTCATGGTCACTGGATCTATTCCTGGTGTCAACATCACTGGATATTATACTGGTGTCAACGTCCCTGGGTCTAATTCTGGTGTCAACGTCCCTGTATCTAATCCTGGTATCAGCGTCACTCGATCTACTCCTGGTGTCAACGTCCCTGGATCTAATCTTGGTGTCATTGACACTGGATCTAATCCTGGTGTCAACGTCAATGGATCTAATCCTGGTGTCAACGTCCTAGCTCTAATCCTGGTGTCAACGTCGCTGGATCTAATCCTGGTGTCAACGTCCCTGGATCTATTCCTGGAGGCAACGTTCCTGGATCCAATCCTGGTTCAACGTCCCTGGATCTGATCCTGGTGTCAACGTCCCTGGATCTAATCCTGTTTTCAACGTCCCAGATTCTGATCCTGGTGTCAGCGTCTCCGGATCTGATCCTGGTGTAAACGTTGCTGGATCTGATCCTGGTGTCAACGACCCTGGATTTTATCCTGGTGTCTACGTACATGGATCTAATCGTGGTGTCAAAGAAACTGGATCTAATCCTGGTGTCAAGGTCCCTTGGTCTGATCCTTGTGTCAACGTCACTGGATCTGATCCTGGAGTCAACGTACCTGGATCTAATCGTTGTGTCAACATCAATGGATCTAATCCTGGTGTCAGCGGCACTGGATCTAATCCTGGTGTCAACGTCCCTGGATCTAATCCTGGTGTCATGGTCCCTAATCTAATACTCGTGTCAAAGTCATTGGATCTTATCCTGGTGTCACGTCCCTGGATCTAATCTTGGTGTCAATGTCCCTGGATCTAATCCTGGTGTCAACATCATTGGATCTAATCAAGGTGTCAACTTCCCTGGATCTAATCCTGGTGTCAACGTCCCTGGATCTAATCCTGGTATCAACGTTTCTGGATCTAATCCTGTTGCCAACGTCACTGGATCTAATCCTGGTGTCAACCTCCTTGGATCTATTCCTGGTATCAACGTCACTGCATCAAATCCTGGTGTCAACGTCACTGGATCTAATATTGGTGTAAACATCCCTGGATCTAATCATGGTATCGACGTCACTGGATCTGAACCTGGTGTCAACCTCTCTGGATCTGATCCTGGTGTAACCGTCCATGGATCTGATCCTGGTTTCAACGTCCCTGGATCTGATCCTGGTGTCAGCGTCCATGGATCTGATCCTGGTTTCAACGTCCCTATTGTAATCCTGGTGTCAACGTCCATGGATCTAATTCTGGAGTCAACGTCCCTGGATCTAATCCTGGTGTCAACATCACTGGATCTGATCTTGGTGTCAACGTCCCTGGATCTGACCCTGTGTCAACGTCCTTGGAACTAATCCTGGTTTCAACTTCCCTGGATGTAATCCTGGTGTCAACGTCCATGGATCTAATTCTGGAGTCAACGTCCCTGGATCTAATCCTGGTGTCAACATCAATGGATCTAATCCTGGTGTCAACGACCCTGGATCTAATCCATTGTCAAGGTCCCTGGACCTAATCCTGGTTTCAGCGTCACTGGATCTAATCCTTGTGTTAACGTCACTGGATCTAATCCTGGTGTCAGCGTCACTGGACGTAATCTTGGTGTCAACGTCACTGGATCTAATCCTGGTTTCAGCATCACTGGATCTAATCCTGGTTTCAACGTCAATGGATCTAATCCTGGTCTCAAAGTCCCAGTATATAATCCTGGTGTCATGGTCCCTGTATCTAACCCTGGTGTCAACGTCAATGGAACTAATCCTGGTGTCAACGTCCCTGGGTCTAATTCTAGTGTCAACGTCCCTGGATCTAATCCTGGTGTCATGGTCCCTGGATCTATTCCTGGTGTCAACATCACTGGATCTTATACTGGTGTCAACGTCCCTGGGTCTAATTCTGGGGTCAACGTCCCTGTATCTAATCCTGGTGTCAGCGTCACTGGATCTACTCCTGGTGTCAACGTCCCTGATGTAATCTTGGTGTCAGCGACACTGGTTCTAATCCTGGTGTCAACACAATGGATCTAATCCTGGTGTCAACGTCCTAGCTCTAATCCTGGTGTCAACGTCGCTGGATCTAATCCTGGTGTCAACGTCCCTGGATCTATTCCTGGAGGCAACGTTCCTGGATAATCCTGGTTCAACGTCCCTGGATCTGATCCTGGTGTCAACATCCCTGGATCTAATCCTGGTGTCAACGTCCCTGGATCTAATCCTGTTTTCAACGTCCCAGGATCTGATCCTGGTGTCAGCGTCTCCGGATCTGATGATGGTGTCAACGTCGCTGGATCTGATCCTGGTGTCAACGTACCTGGATCTAATCGTTGTGTCAACATAAATGGATCTAATCCTCGTGTCAACGTCCCTGGATCTAATCCTAGTATCCACGTCTATGGATCTAATCCTGGTGTCAACGTCCCTGGCTCTAATCGTGGTGTCAACGTCCCTGGATCTAATCCTGGTGTCAACGTCCCTGTGTCTAAAACTGTTGTCAGCGTCACTGGGCCTAATCCTGGTGTCAACCTCACTGGATCTAAACCTGGTGTCAGCATAAGTGGATCTAATCCTGGTGACAACGTCCCTGGGTCTAATTCTGGTGTCAACGTCCCTGGATCTAATCCTGGTGGCATGGTCCCTGGATCTAATCCTGGTGTCAACATCACTGGATCTTATACTGGTGTCAACGTCCATGGGTCTAATTCTGGTGTCAATGTCCCTGTATCTAATTTTGGTGTCAGCGTCACTCGATCTAATCCTGCTGTCAACGTCCCTGGATCTAATCTTGGTGTCAGCGACACTGGATATAATCCTGGCGTCAACGTCAATGGATCTAATCCTGGTGTCAACGTCCTAGCTCTAATCCTGGTGTCATCGTCACTGGATCTAATCCTGGTGTCAACGTCCCTGGATCTATTCCTGGAGGCAACGTTCCTGGATCTAATCCTGTTTTCAACGTCCCAGGATCTGATCCTGGTGTCAGCGTCTCTGGATCTGATCCCGGTGTCAACGTCCCTGCATGTGATCCTGGTGTCAACGACCCTGGATTTGATCCTGTTGTCAACGTACCTGGACCTAATCGTGGTGTCAACGAAACTGGATCTAATCCTGGTGTCAACGTCCCTGGGTCTGATCCTTGTGTCAACGTCACTGGATCTGATCCTGGTGTCAACGTACCTGGATCTAATCGTTGTGTCAACATCAATGATCTAATCCTGGTGTCAGCGGCACTGGATCTAATCCCGTTGTGAGCATCCCTGGATCTAATCCTGGAGTCAATGTCCCTGGATCTAATCCTGATGTCATCGTCACTGGATCTAATCATGGTGTCAACGTCACTGGATCTTATCCTGGTGTCAACGTAATTGGATCTTATCCTGGTGTCACGTCCCTGGATCTAATCTTGGTGTCAACGTCCCTGGATCTAATCCTGGTGTCCACATCACTGGATCTAATCTAGGTGTCAACGTCCCTGGATCTAATCCTGGTATAAAACGTCCCTATATCTAATCCTGGTGTCAACGTCCCTTGCTCTAATCCTGGTGTCAACGTCCATGGATGTAATCCTGGTGTCAACGTCCCTCGGTCTAAACCTGGTGTCAGCGTCACTGGGCCTAATCCTGGTGTCAACCTCATTGGATCTAATACTGGTGTCAGCATCAGTGGATCTAATCCTGGTGTCAACGTCCCTGGGTCTAAACCTGGTGTCAACGTCACTGGATCTAGTCCTGGTTTCAACGTCCCTGGATCTAATCATGGTGCCAACGTCCCTGGCTCTAATCCTGGTGTCAACTTCCCTGGATCTAATAGTGGTGTCAACGTTCCTGGGTCTAATCCTGGTGTCAACGAAACTGGATCTAATCCTGGTGTCAACGTCCCTGGATCTAATCCTGGTATCAACGTCACTGGATCTAATCCCGTTGTCAACGTCACTGGATCTGATCCTGGTGTCAACGTCGCTGGATCTGATCCTGGTATCAACGTCACTGGATCAAATCCTGGTGTCAACGTCACTGGATCTAATCCTGGTTTCAACATCCTTGGATCTAATCCTGGTGTCATGGTCCCTGGATCTAATCCTGGTTTCAACGTCAATGGATCTAATCCTGGTGTCAAGGTCCCTAGATCTAATGCTGGTGTCATCGTCACTGGATCTAATCCTTGTATCAAAGTCACTGGATCTAATCCTGGTGTCAGCGTCACTGGATGTAATCCTGGTGTCAACGTCACTGGATCTAATCCTGGTGTCAGCATCACTGGATCTAATCCTGGTGTCAACGTCAATGGAAAGAATACTGGTGTCAACGTCCCTGGATCTAATCCTGGTGGCATGGTCCCTGGATCTAATCCTGGTGTCAACATCACTGGATCTTATATTGGTGCCAACGTCCCTGGCTCTAATCCTGGTGTCAACGTCACTGGATCTAATCCTGGTGTCAACGTTCCTGGGTCTAATCCTGGTGTCAACGAAACTGGATCTAATCCTGGTGTCAACGTCCCTGGATCTAATCCTGGTATCAACGTCACTGGATCTAATCCCGTTGTCAACGTCACTGGATCTGATCCTGGTGTCAACGTCGCTGGATCTGATCCTGGTATCAACGTCACTGGATCAAATCCTGGTGTCAACGTCACTGGATCTAATCCTGGTTTCAACATCCCTGGATCTAATCCTGGTGTCATGGTCCCTGGATCTAATCCTGGTTTCAACGTCAATGGATCTAATCCTGGTGTCAAGGTCCCTAGATCTAATGCTGGTGTCATCGTCACTGGATCTAATCCTTGTATCAAAGTCACTGGATCTAATCCTGGTGTCAGCGTCACTGGATGTAATCCTGGTGTCAACGTCACTGGATCTAATCCTGGTGTCAGCATCACTGGATCTAATCCTGGTGTCAACGTCCCTGTATCTAATCCTGGTGTCAGCGTCACTCGATCTAATCCTGGTGTCAACGTCCCTGGATCTAATCTTGGTGTCAGCGACACTGGATCTAATCCTGGTGCCAACGTCAATGGATCTAATCCTGGTGTCAAGGTCCTAGCTCTAATCCTGGTGTCAACGACACTGGATCTAATCCTGGTGTCAACGTCCCTGGATCTAATCCTGGTGTCAACCTCCCTGGATCTAATCCTGTTTTCAACATCTCAGGATCTGATCCTGGTGTCAGCGTCTCCGGATCTGATCCTGGTTCAACGTCCCTGGATCTGATCCTGGTGTCAACGACCCTGGATATGATCCTGGTGTCAACGTACCTGTATCTAATCGTTGTGTCAACATCAATGGATCTAATCCTGGTGTCAGCGGCACTGGATCTAATCCCGTTGTCAGCATCCCTGGATCTAATCCTGGTGTCAACGTCCCTGGATCTAATCCTGGTGTCATCGTCACTGGATCTAATCCTGGTGTCAACGTCACTGGATCTTATCCTGGTGTCAACGTCCCTGGATCTAATCCTGGTGTCAACGTCCCTGGATCTAATCCTGGTGTCATGGTCCCTGGATCTAATCCTGGTGTCAACATCACTGGATCTAATCCAGGTGTCAACGAACCTGGATCTAATCCTGGTATCCACGTCCCTGGATCTAATCCTGGTTTCAACGTCCCTGGCTCTAATCCTGGTGTCAACGTCCCTGGATCTAATCATGGTGTCAACGTCCCTGGGTCTAAACCTGGTGTCAGCGTCACTGGGCCTAATCCTGGTGTCAACCTCACTGGATCTAATCCTGGTGTCAGCATCAGTGGATCTAATTCTGGTGTCAAAGTCACTGGATCTATTCCTGCTGTCAAAGTCCCTGGATCTAATCCTGGTGTCAACGTACCTGGATCTAATCCTGGTATCAACATCACTGGATCTAATCCTGTTGTCAACCTCCCAGGATCTAATCCTGGTGTCAACCTCCCTGGATCTATTCCTGGTATCAACGTCACTGGATCAAATCCTGGTGTAAACATCACTGGATCTAATCCTGGTTTCAACGTCCCTGGACCTAATCATGGTGTCAACGTCCCTGGCTCTAATCCTGGTGTCAACTTCCCTGGATCTAATCCTGGTGTCAATGTCACTGGATCTAATCCTGGTGTCAACTTCCTTGGATCTATTCCTGGTTTCAACGTCACTGGATCTGAACCTGGTGTCAACCTCCCTGGATCTGATCCTGGTGTCAACGTCCATGGATCTGATCCTGATTTCAACGTCCCTGGAACTAATACTGGTGTCATCGTTACTGGATCTAATCCTGGTGTCAACGTTAATGGATCTAATCCTTGTGTCAACGCCCCTGGATCTAATCCTGGTGTCAAAGTCCCTGGATCTAATCCTGGTGTCAACGAACCTGGATATAATTCTTGTGTCAACGAAACTAAATCTAATCCTGTTTCAACGTCCCTGGATCTAATCCTGGTATCAACGTCCCTGGATCTAATCCTGTTGTCAATGTCACTGGATGTACTCCTGGTGTCAACGTCCCTGGATCAAATCCTGGTATCAACGTCATTGGATCTAATCCTGGTGTAAATGAAACTGGATCAAATCCTGGTGTCAAGGTTCCTGTATGTAATCCTGGTGTCAACCTCACTGGATCTGATCCTGTTTTATGTCACTGGATCTAATCCTGGTGCCAGCGTCTGTGTATCTAATCCTGGTGTCGACGTCACTGAATCTTATCCTGGTGTCAACGTCCCTGGATCTAATCCTTTTGTCAACGTCCCTGGACCTAATCCGGGTGTCAACGTCATAGGATCTAATACTGATGTCAATGTCCCAGGATCTAATCCTGGTGTCAACATCACTGGATCTATTCCTGATGCCAGCGTCACTGGATCTAATCCTGGTGTCAACGTCAATGGATCTAAGCCTGGTGTCAACGTCCCAGGATCTAATCCTGGTATCAATGTTCCAGGATCTAATCCTGGTATCAACGTCACTGGATCTATTCCCGGTTTCAACGTCCCTGGATCTAATCATGGTGTCAACGTCACTGGATCTGATCCTGGTGTCAACGTCCCTGGATCTGATCCTGGTGTCAATGTCCATGTACCTGAACCTGGTTTCATCGTCCCTGGATCTAATTCTGTAGTTAGTGTCATGGATCTAATCCTGGTGACAACGTCAATGGATCTAATCCTGGTGTCAACATCCCTGGATCTAATCCTGGTGTCAACGTCCCTGGATCTAAATGTGGTGTCAACGAACCTGGATCTAATCCAGGTGTCAACGAAACTGGATCTAATCCTGTTTCAACGTCCGTGGATCTAAACCTGGTATCAACGTCCCTCTATCTAATCCTGTTGTCATCGTCCCTGGATCTTATCATGGTGTCAATGTCACTGGATCTAATCATGGTGTCAACGTCACTGGATACTATCCAGATTTCAACGTCCCTGGATCTAATCATGGTGTCAACGTCACTGGATACTATCCAGATTTCAACGTCCCTGGATCTAATCATGGTGTCAACGTCTCTGGATCAGATCCTGGTGTCAACGTCCCTGGATCTGATCCTGGTGTCAACGTCCATGGATCTGATCCTGGTTTCAATGTTTCTGGATCTAATCCTGGTGTCAGCGTCACTGGATCTAATCCTGGTGTCAACATCCCTGGATCTAATCATGGTGTCAACATCTCTGGATCAGATCCTGGTGTCAACGTCCCTGGATCTGATCCTGGTGTTAACGTCCATGGATCTGATCCTGGTTTCAACGTCCCTGGATCTAATCACGGTGTCAGCGTCACTGGATCTAATCCTGGTGTCAACGAACCTGGATCTAATCCTGGTGTCAACGAAACTGGATCTAATCCTGTTTCAACGTCCCTGGATCTAATCCTGATATCAACGTCCCTGGATCTAAGCCCTGTGTCAACATCACTGGATCTGATCTTGGTGTCAACGTCCCTGGATCTGACCCTGTGTCAACGTCCTTGGAACTAATCCTGGTTTCAACGTCCCTGGATCTATCCTGGTGTCAACGTCCATGGATCTAATTCTGGAGTCAACGTCCCTGGATCTAATCCTGGTGTCAATGTCCCTGGATCTAATCCTGGTGTCAAAGTCACTGGATCTAATCCTTGTGTCAACGTCATGGATCTGATCCTGGTGTCAGCGTCACTGGATCTAATCTTGGTGTCTACGACACTGGTTCATATCCTGGTGTTAACGTCCCTGGGTCTAATTCTGGTTACAACGTCCCTGGATCTAATCCTGGTGTCAGCGTCACTGTATCTAATCTTGGTGTCTACGACACTGGTTCATATCCTGGTGTCAACGTCCCTGGGTCTAATTCTGGTGACAACGTCCCTGGATCTAATCCTGGTGTCAGCGTCACTGTATCTAATCCTGGTGTCAACGTCCATGGATCTAAACTGGTTTCACCGTCACTGGTTCTAATCCTGGTGTCAACGTCAATGGATCTAATCCTGGTGTCAACGTCCCTGGATCTAATCCTGGTGTCGAGGTCCATGGATCTAATCCTGGTGTCAGCGTCACTGGATCTAATCCTTGTGTCAACGTCACTGGATCTAATCCTGGTGTAAGCGTCACTGGATGTAATCCTGGTGTCAACGTCACTGGATCTAATCCTGTTGTCAATGTCCCTAGATCTAATTCTGGTGTCAACATCCCTGGATCTTATCCTGGAGTCAATGTCCCTGGGTCTAATACTGGTGTCATCGTCCCTGGATCTAATCCTGGTGTCAACGTCACTGGATCTAATCCTGGTTTCAACGTCCCTGGATCTGATCCTGGTGTAGGCGTCACCGAATCTGATCCTGGTGTCAACGTCCTTGGATCTGATCCTGGTGTCAACGTCCCTGGATCTGATCCTGGTGTCAACGTACCTGAATCTAATCATGGTGTCAACGAATTGGATCTAAACCTGGTGTCCACGTCCCTCCACCTTATCCTGGCATCTACGTCCCTGGATCTAATCCTGTTGTCAATGACACTGGATCTAATCCTGGTGTCAACGTCCCAGGATCTAATCCTGGATTCAATGTCCGTGCATCTAATCCTGGTGTCAAAGTCACTGGATCTGATCCTGGTGTCAACGTCCCTGGATCTGATCCTGGTGTCAACGTACCTGAATCTAATCGCGGTGTCAACGAAACTGCATCTAATCCTGGTGTCCACGTCCCTCGATCTAATCCTGGCATCAACGTCCCTGGATCTAATCCTGGTTTCAATGTCCCTGCATCTAATCCTGGTGTCAAAGTCACTGGATCTGATCCTGGTGTCAACGTCCCTGGATATGATCCTGGTGTCAACGTCCCTGGATCTAATCCTGGTTTCAAAGTCCCTGTATCTAATCCTTGTGTCAACGTCCCTGGATCTAATCCTGGAGTCAACGTCCCTAGATCTAATCCTGGTGTCAACGTTCCTGGATCTAATCCTGGTGACAAAGTCACTGGATCTTTTCCTGGTGTCAATGTCATGGATCTGATCCTTGTGTCAACGTCAATGGATCTAATCCGAGGGTCATTGTCCTTGTATATATTCCTGGGGACAGCGTCACTGGGTCTAATCGTGGTGTCAACGTCAATGGAACTAATCCTGGTGTCAACGTCCCTGGATCTTATCATGGTGTCAATGTGCCTGGGTCTAATTCTGGTGTCAACGTCCCTGGATCCAATCCTGGTGTCATGGTCCCTGGATCTAATCCTGCTGTCAACGTCCCTGGATCTAATCCTGGAGTCAACGTCCCTGGATCTAATCCTGGTGTCATGGTCCCTGGATCTAATCCTGGTGTCAACGTCACTGGATCTTATACTGGTGTCAACGTCCCTGGGTATAAACTGGTGTCAACGTCCCTGTATCTAATCCTGGTGTCAGCGTCACTCGATCTAATCATGGTGTCAACGTCCCTGGATCTAATCCTGGTGTCAGCATCTCTGGATCTAATCCTGGTGTCAACGTCACTGGATCTAATCCTGGTGTCAACGTCCCTGGATCTAATCCTGGTTTCAACGTCCCTGCATCTAATCCTGGTGTCAACGTCAGAGGATCTGATCCTGGTGTCAATGTCCCTGGATCTGATCCTGGTGTCAAGGTCCCTGGATCTATTCCTGGTTTCAACGTCCCTGTATCTAATCCGGGTGTCAACGTCCCTGGATCTAATCCTGGAGTCTACGACCCTAGATCTAATCCTGGTGTCAAAGTCACTGGATATTATCCTGGTGTCAACGTCATGGATCTGATCCTGGTGTCAACGTCACTGGTTCTAATCCTGGTTTCATTGTCCCTGGATCTAATCCTGCTCTCAACATCACTGGATCTTATCCTGGTGTCAATGTCCCTGGGTCTAAATCTGGTGTGAACGTCCCTGGATCTAATTTTGGTGTCAACATCACTGTATCTAATCGTGGTGTCAACGTCCATGGTTCTAATCCTGGTATCAGCGTCACTGGATCTAATCCTGGTGTCAACATCAATGGATCTAATCCGAGTGTCAACGTCCCTGTATATAATCCTGGTGACAGCGTCACTGGGTTTATTCGTGGTGTCAATGTCAATGGAACTAATCCTGGTGTCATGTCCTGGATCTTATCATGGTGTCAATGTCCCTGGGTCTAATTCTGGTGTCAACGTCCCTGGATCTAATACTGGTGTCATGGTCCCTGGATCTAATCCTGGTGTCAGCATCACTGGATCTAATCCTGGTGTCAACATCCCTGGATCTAATCATGGTGTCAACGTCTCTGGATCAGATCCTGGTGTCAACGTCCCTGGATCTGATCCTGGTGTTAACGTCCATGGATCTGATCCTGGTTTCAACGTCCCTGGATCTAATCACGGTGTCAGCGTCACTGGATCTAATCCTGGTGTCAACGAACCTGGATCTAATCCTGGTGTCAACGAAACTGGATCTAATCCTGTTTCAACGTCCCTGGATCTAATCCTGATATCAACGTCCCTGGATCTAAGCCCTGTGTCAACATCACTGGATCTGATCTTGGTGTCAACGTCCCTGGATCTGACCCTGTGTCAACGTCCTTGGAACTAATCCTGGTTTCAACGTCCCTGGATCTATCCTGGTGTCAACGGCCATGGATCTAATTCTGGAGTCAACGTCCCTGGATCTAATCCTGGTGTCAATGTCCCTGGATCTAATCCTGGTGTCAAAGTCACTGGATCTAATCCTTGTGTCAACGTCATGGATCTGATCCTGGTGTCAGCGTCACTGGATCTAATCTTGGTGTCTACGACACTGGTTCATATCCTGGTGTCAACGTCCCTGGGTCTAATTCTGGTGACAACGTCCCTGGATCTAATCCTGGTGTCAGCGTCACTGTATCTAATTCTGGTGTCAACGTCCATGGATCTAAACTGGTTTCACCGTCACTGGTTCTAATCCTGGTGTCAACGTCAATAGATCTAATCCTGGTGTCAACGTCCCTGGATCTAATCCTGGTGTCGAGGTCCATGGATCTAATCCTGGTGTCAGCGTCACTGGATCTAATCCTTGTGTCAACGTCACTGGATCTAATCCTGGTGTAAGCGTCACTGGATGTAATCCTGGTGTCAACGTCACTGGATCTAATCCTGTTGTCAACGTCCCTAGATCTAATTCTGGTGTCAACATCCCTGGATCTTATCCTGGAGTCAATGTCCCTGGGTCTAATACTGGTGTCATCGTCCCTGGATCTAATCCTGGTGTCAACGTCACTGGATCTAATCCTGGTTTCAACGTCCCTGGATCTGATCCTGGTGTAGGCGTCACCGAATCTGATCCTGGTGTCAACGTCCTTGGATCTGCTCCTGGTGTCAACGTCCCTGGATCTGATCCTGGTGTCAACGTACCTGAATCTAATCATGGTGTCAACGAATTGGATCTAAACCTGGTGTCCACGTCCCTCCACCTTATCCTGGCATCTACGTCCCTGGATCTAATCCTGTTGTCAATGACACTGGATCTAATCCTGGTGTCAACGTCCCAGGATCTAATCCTGGATTCAATGTCCCTGCATCTAATCCTGGTGTCAAAGAAACTGGATCTGATCCTGGTGTCAACGTCCCTGGATCTGATCCTGGTGTCAACGTACCTGAATCTAATCGCGGTGTCAACGAAACTGCATCTAATCCTGGTGTCCACGTCCCTCGATCTAATCCTGGCATCAACGTCCCTGGATCTAATCCTGGTTTCAACGTCCCTGCATCTAATCCTGGTGTCAAAGTCACTGGATCTGATCCTGGTGTCAACGTCCCTGGATATGATCCTGGTGTCAACGTCCCTGGATCTAATCCTGGTTTCAACGTCTCTGTATCTAATCCTGGTGTCAACGTCCCTGGATCTAATGCTGGAGTCAACGTCCCTAGATCTAATCCTGGTGTCATGGTCCCTGGATCTAATCCTGGTGTCAACGTCCATGTATCTAATTCTGGAGTCAACATCCCTGGATCTAATCCTGGTGTCAACGTCAATGGATCTAATCCTGGTGTCAACGTCCCTGGATCTAATCCTGTTGTCAAGGTCCCTGGACCTAATCCTGGTTTCAGCGTCACTGGATCTAATCCTGGTATCAGCGTCACTGGATGTAATCTTGGTGTCAACATCACTGGATCTAATCCTGGTGTCAGCATCACTGGATCTAATCCTGGTGTCAACGTCAATGGATCTAATCCTGGTCTCAACGTCCCTGTATATAATCCTGGTGTCACGGTCCCTGTATCTAACCCTGGTGTCAACGTCAATGGAACTAATCCTGGTGTCAACGTCCCTGGGTCTAATTCTGGTGTCAACGTCCCTGGATCTAATCCTGGTGTCATGGTCCCAGGATCTATTCCTGGTGTCAACATCACTGGATCTTATAGTGGTGTCAACATCCCTGGGTCTAATTCTGGTGTCAACGTCCCAGTATCTAATCCTGGTGTCAGCGTCACTCGATCTACTCCTGGTGTCAACGTCCCTGGATGTAATCTTGGTGTCAGTGACACTGGATCTAATCCTGGTGTCAACGTCAATGGATCTAATCCTGGTGTCAACGTCCTAGCTCTAATCCTGGTGTCAACGTCGCTGGATCTAATCCTGGTGTCAACGTCCCTGGATCTATTCCTGGAGGCAACGTTCCTGGATCTAATCCTGGTTCAACGTCCCTGGATCTGATCCTGGTGTCAACGTCACTGGAGCTAATCCTGGTTTCAACATCCCTGGATCTAATCATGGTATCGACGTCACTGGATCTGAACCTGGTGTCAACCTCCCTGGATCTGATCCTGGTGTCAACGTCCATGGATCTGATCCTGGTTTCAAAGTCCCTGGATCTAATACTGGTGTCATCGTTACTGGATCTAATCCTGGTGTCAACGTCAATGGATCTAATCCTGGTGTCAACGTCCCTGGATGTAATCCTGGTGTCAACATCCCTGGATCTAATCCTTGTGTCAACGAAACTAAATCTAATCCTGTTTCAACGTCCCTCGATCTAATCGTGGTATCGGCGTCCCTGGATCTAATCCTGTTGTTAATGTCACTGGATGTACTCCTGGTGTCAACGTCCCTGGATCTAATCCTGGTACCAACGTCATTGGATCTAATCCTGGTGTCAACGAAACTGGATCTATTCCTGGTGTCAACGTTCCTGTATGTAATCCTGGTGTCAACCTCACTGGATCTGATCCTGGTTTATGTCACTGGATCTAATCCTGGTGCCAGCGTCTGTGGATCTAATCCTGGTGTCGACGTCACTGAATCTTATCCTGCTGTCAACATTCCTGGATCTAATCCTTTAGTCATCGTCTCTGGACCTAATCCTGGTGTCAACGTCATTGGATCTAATACTGATGTCCACGTCCCTGGATCTAATCCTGGTGTCAACATCACTGGATCTAATCCTGATGTCAGTGTCACTGGATATAATCCTTGTGTCAACGTCACTGGATCTAATCCTGGTGTCAGCATCACTTGATATAATCCTAGTGTCACCGTCCCAGGATCTAATCCTGGTGTCAACGATTCTGGATCTAATCCTGGTGTCAACGTCCCTGGATCTAATCCTGGTATCAACGTCCCTGGATGTAATCCTGTTGTCAACGTCCCTTGATCTAATCCTGGTGTCAACGTCAATGGATACTATCCTGGTGTCAACGTCCCTGGATCTAATCCTGGTACCAACGTCATTGGATCTAATCCTGGTGTCAACGAAACTGGATCTAATCCTGGTGTCAACGTTCCTGTATGTAATCCTGGTGTCAACCTCACTGGATCTGATCCTGGTTTATGTCACTGGATCTAATTCTGGTGCCAGCGTCTGTGGATCTAATCCTGTTGTCGACGTCACTGAATCTTATCCTGGTGTCAACGTCCCTGGATCTAATCCTTTAGTCAACGTACCTGGACCTAATCCTGGTGTCAACGTCATTGGATCTAATACTGATGTCCACGTCCCTGGATCTAATCCTGGTGTCAACATCACTGGATCTAATCCTGATGTCAGTGTCACTGGATCTAATCCTTGTGTCAACGTCACTGGATCTAATCCTGGTGTCAGCGTCACTTGATATAATCCTAGTGTCACCGTCCCAGGATCTAATCCTGGTGTCAACGATTCTGGATCTAATCCTGGTGTCAACGTCCCTGGATCTAATCCTGGTATCAACGTCCCTGGATGTAATCCTGTTGTCAACGTCCCTTGATCTAATCCTGGTGTCAACGTCAATGGATACTATCCTGGTGTCAACGTCCCTGGATCTAATCCTGGTGTCAACGTCACTGGATCTAATACTGGTTTGAACATCCCTGGATCTGATCTTGGTGTCAGCGTCACTGGATCTGATCCTGGTGTCAACGACCCTGGATCTGATCCTGGTTCAACGTCCATGGATCTGATCCTGGTTTCAATGTCCCTGGATCTAATCCTGGTGTCAGCGTCACTGGATCTATTCCTGGTGTCAACGTCCCTGGATCTAATCCTGGTGTCAATGAAACTGGATCTAATCCTGGTGTCATCGTCCCTTCATCTAATCCTGGTGTCAGCGTCACTGGATGTAATCCTGGTTTCAACGTCCCTGGAACTAACCATGGTGTCAAGGTCCCTGGGTCTAATCCTGGTGTCAACTTCCCTGGATCTAATCCTGGTGTCAACGTCCCTGGATCTAATCCTGGTATCAACGTCCCTGGATCTAATCCAGTTGCCAACGTCACTGGATCTAATCCTGGTGTCAACCTCCTTGGATCTACTCCTGGTATCAACGTCACTGCATCAAATCCTGGTGTCAACGTCACTGGATCTAATCCTGGTTTCAACATCCCTGGATCTAATCATGGTATCGACGACCCTGGATCTGATCCTGGTGTCAACGTCCATGGATCTGATCCTGGTTTCAACGTCCCTGGATCTAATCCTGGTGTCAGCGTCACTGGATCTAATCCTGGTGTCAACGTCAATGGATCTAATCCTGGTGTCAAAACCTGGATCTAATCCTGGTGTCAACGAAACTGGATCTAATCCTGTTTCAACGTCCCTGGATCTAATCCTGGTATCAACGTCCCTGTATCTAAGCCCTGTGTCAACATCACTGGATCTGATCTTGGTGTCAACGTCCGTGGATCTGACCCTGTGTCAACGTCCTTGGAACTAATCCAGGTTTCATTGTCCCTGGATGTAATCCTGGTGTCAACATCCATGGATCTAATTCTGGAGTCAACGTCCCTGGATCTAATCCTGGTGTCAACGTCAATGGATCTAATACTGGTGTCAACGTCCCTGGATCTAATCCTGTTGTCAAGGTCCCTGGACCTAATCCTGGTTTCAGCGTCACTGGATCTAATCCTTGTGTTAACGTCACTGGATCTAATCCTGGTATCAGCGTCACTGGATGTAATCTTGGTGTCAACGTCACTGGATCTAATCCTGGTGTCAGCATCACTGGATCTAATCCTGGTGTCAACGTCAATGGATCTAATCCTGGTCTCAACATCCCTGTATGTAATCCTGGAGTCATGGTCCCTGTATCTAACCCTGGTGTCAACGTCAATGGAACTAATCCTGGTGTCAACGTCCCTGGGTCTAATTCTGGTGTCAACGTCCCTGGATCTAATCCTGGTGTCATGGTCCCAGGATCTATTCCTGGTGTCAACATCACTGGATCTTATACTGGTGTCAACGTCCCTGGGTCTAATTCTGGTGTCAACGTCCCTGTATCTAATCCTGGTGTCAGCGTCACTCGATCTACTCCTGGTGTCAACGTCCCTGGATGTAATCTTGGTGTCAGTGACACTGGATCTAATCCTGGTGTCAACGTCAATGGATCTAATCCTGTTGTCAACGTCCTAGCTCTAATCCTGGTGTCAACGTCGCTGGATCTAATCCTGGTGTCAACGTCCCTGGATCTATTCCTGGAGGCAACGTTCCTGGATCTAATCCTGGTTCAACGTCCCTGGATCTAATCCTGGTGTCAACGTCACTGGAGCTAATCCTGGTTTCAACATCCCTGGATCTAATCATGGTATCGACGTCACTGGATCTGAACCTGGTGTCAACCTCCCTGGATCTGATCCTGGTGTCAACGTCCATGGATCTGATCCTGGTTTCAAAGTCCCTGGATCTAATACTGGTGTCATCGTTACTGGATCTAATCCTGGTGTCAACGTCAATGGATCTAATCCTGGTGTCAACGTCCCTGGATATAATCCTGGTGTCAACATCCCTGTATCTAATCCTTGTGTCAACGAAACTAAATCTAATCCTGTTTCAACGTCCCTGGATCTAATCGTGGTATCGGCGTCCCTGGATCTAATCCTGTTGTTAATGTCACTGGATGTACTCCTGGTGTCAACGTCCCTGGATCTAATCCTGGTACCAACGTCATTGGATCTAATCCTGGTGTCAACGAAACTGGATCTAATCCTGGTGTCAACGTTCCTGTATGTAATCCTGGTGTCAACCTCACTGGAACTGATCCTGGTTTATGTCACTGGATCTAATCCTGGTGCCAGCGTCGGTGGATCTAATCCTGTTGTCGACATCACAGAATCTTATCCTGGAGTCAACGTCCCTGGATCTAATCCTTTAGTCAACGTCCCTGGACCTAATCCTGGTGTCAACGTCATTGGATCTAATACTGATGTCCACGTCCCTGGATCTAATCCTGGTGTCAACATCACTGGATCTAATCCTGATGTCAGTGTCACTGGATCTAATCCTTGTGTCAACGTCACTGGATCTAATCCTGGTGTCAGCGTCACTTGATATAATCCTAGTGTCACCGTCCCAGGATCTAATCCTGGTGTCAACGATTCTGGATCTAATCCTGGTGTCAACGTCCCTGGATCTAATCCTGGTGTCAACGTCACTGGATCTAATACTGGTTTCAACATCCCTGGATCTGATCTTGGTGTCAGCGTCACTGGATCTGATCCTGGTGTCAACGACCCTGGATCTGATCCTGGTTCAACGTCCATGGATCTGATCCTGGTTTCAATGTCCCTGGATCTAATCCTGGTGTCAGCGTCACTGGATCTATTCCTGGTGTCAACGTCCCTGTATCTAATCCTGGTGTCAATGAAACTGGATCTAATCCTGGTGTCAACGTCCCTTCATCTAATCCTGGTGTCAGCGTCACTGGATCTAATCCTGGTTTCAACGTCCCTGGAACTAATCATGGTGTCAACGTCCCTGGCTCTAATCCTGGTGTCAACTTCCCTGGATCTAATCCTGGTGTCAATGTCCCTTGGTCTAATCCTGGTGTCAACTTCCCTGGATCTAATCCTGGTGTCAACGTCCCTGGATCTAATCCTGGTATCAACGTCCCTGGATCTAATCCTGTTGCCAACGTCACTGGATCTAATCCTGGTGTCAACCTCCTTGGATCTATTCCTGGTATCAACGTCACTGCATCAAATCCTGGAGTCAACGTCACTGGATCTAATCCTGGTTTCAACATCCCTGGATCTAATCATGGTATCGACGACCCTGGATCTGATCCTGGTGTCAACGTCCATGGATCTGATCCTGGTTTCAACGTCCCTGGATCTAATCCTGGTGTCAGCGTCACTGGATCTAATCCTGGTGTCAACGTCAATGGATCTAATCCTGGTGTCAAAACCTGGATCTAATCCTGGTGTCAACGAAACTGGATCTAATCCTGTTTCAACGTCCCTGGATCTAATCCTGGTATCAACGTCCCTGTATCTAAGCCCTGTGTCAACATCACTGGATCTGATCTTGGTGTCAACGTCCGTGGATCTGACCCTGTGTCAACGTCCTTGGAACTAATCCTGGTTTCATCGTCCCTGGATGTAATCCTGGTGTCAACGTCCATGGATCTAATTCTGGAGTCAACGTCCCTGGATCTAATCCTGGTGTCAACGTCAATGGATCTAATCCTGGTGTCAACGTCCCTGGATCTAATCCTGTTGTCAAGGTCACTGGACCTAATCCTGGTTTCATGGTCACTAGATCTAATCTTTGTGTTAACGTCACTGGATCTAATCCTGGTATCAGCGTCACTGGATGTAATCTTGGTGTCAAGGTCACTGGATCTAATCCTGGTGTCAGCATCACTGGATCTAATCCTGGTGTCAACGTCAATGGATCTAATCCAGGTCTCAACGTCCCTGTATATAATCCTGGTGTCATGGTCCCTGTATCTAACCCTGGTGTCAACGTCAATGGAACTAATCCTGGTGTCAACGTCCCTGGGTCTAATTCTGGTGCCAACGTCCCTGGATCAAATCCTGGTGTCATGGTCCCTGGATCTATTCCTGGTGTCAACATCACTGGATCTTATACTGGTGTCAACGTCCCTGGGTCTAATTCTGGTGTCAACGTCCCTGTATCTAATCCTGGTATCAGCGTCACTCGATCTACTCCTGGTGTCAACGTCCCTGGATCTAATCTTGGTGTCATTGATACTGGAACTAATCCTGGTGTCAACGTCAATGGATCTAATCCTGGTGTCAACGTCCTAGCTCTAATCCTGGTGTCAAAGTCGCTGGATCTAATCCTGGTGTCAACGTCCCTGGATCTATTCCTGGAGGCAACGTTCCTGGATCCAATCCTGGTTCAACGTCCATGGATCTGATCCTGGTGTCAACGTCCCTGGATCTAATCCTGTTTTCAACGTCCCAGATTCTGATCCTGGTGTCAGCGTCTCCGGATCTGATCCTGGTGTCAACGTTGCTGGATCTGATCCTGGTGTCAACGACCCTGGATTTTATCCTGGTGTCAACGTACATGGATCTAATCGTGGTGTCAAAGAAACTGGATCTAATCCTGGTGTCAAGGTCCCTTGGTCTGATCCTTGTGTCAACGTCACTGGATCTGATCCTGGTGTCAACGTACCTGGATCTAATCGTTTTGTCAACATCAATGGATCTAATCCTGGTGTCAGCGGCACTGGATCTAATCCCGTTGTGAGCATCCCTGGATCTAATCCTGGTGTCAACGTCCCTGGATCTAATCCTGGTGTCAACGTCCCTGGATCTAATCCTGGTGTCATGGTCCCTAATCTAATATTGGTGTCAAAGTCATTGGATCTTATCCTGGTGTCACGTCCCTGGATCTAATCTTGGTGTCAACGTCCCTGGATCTAATCCTGGTGTCAACATCATTGGATCTAATCAAGGTGTCAACTTCCCTGGATCTAATCCTGGTGTCAACGTCCCTGGATCTAATCCTGGTATCAACGTTTCTGGATCTAATCCTGTTGCCAACGTCACTGGATCTAATCCTGGTGTCAACCTCCTTGGATCTATTCCTGGTATCAACGTCACTGCATCAAATCCTGGTGTCAACGTCACTGGATCTAATATTGGTTTAAACATCCCTGGATCTAATCATGGTATCGACGTCACTGGATCTGAACCTGGTGTCAACCTCTCTGGATCTGATCCTGGTGTAACCGTCCATGGATCTGATCCTGGTTTCAACGTCCCTGGATCTGATCCTGGTGTCAACGTCCATGGATCTGATCCTGGATTCAACGTCCCTGGATGTAATCCTGGTGTCAACGTCCATGGATCTAATTCTGGAGTCAACGTCCCTGGATCTAATCCTGGTGTCAACATCACTGGATCTGATCTTGGTGTCAACGTCCCTGGATCTGACCCTGTGTCAACGTCCTTGGAACTAATCCTGGTTTCAACTTCCCTGGATGTAATCCTGGTGTCAACGTCCATGGATCTAATTCTGGAGTCAACGTCCCTGGATCTAATCCTGGTGTCAACATCAATGGATCTAATCCTGGTGTCAACGACCCTGGATCTAATCCATTGTCAAGGTCCCTGGACCTAATCCTGGTTTCAGCGTCACTGGATCTAATCCTTGTGTTAACGTCACTGGATCTAATCCTGGTGTCAGCGTCACTGGACGTAATCTTGGTGTCAACGTCACTGGATCTAATCCTGGTTTCAGCATCACTGGATCTAATCCTGGTGTCAACGTCAATGGATCTAATCCTGGTCTCAAAGTCCCTGTATATAATCCTGGTGTCATGGTCCCTGTATCTAACCCTGGTGTCAACGTCAATGGAACTAATCCTGGTGTCAACGTCCCTGGGTCTAATTCTAGTGTCAACGTCCCTGGATCTAATCCTGGTGTCATGGTCCCTGGATCTATTCCTGGTGTCAACATCACTGGATCTTATACTGGTGTCAACGTCCCTGGGTCTAATTCTGGGGTCAACGTCCCTGTATCTAATCCTGGTGTCAGCGTCACTGGATCTACTCCTGGTGTCAACGTCCCTGATGTAATCTTGGTGTCAGCGACACTGGTTCTAATCCTGGTGTCAACGTCAATGGATCTAATCCTGGTGTCAACGTCCTAGCTCTAATCCTGGTGTCAACGTCGCTGGATCTAATCCTGGTGTCAACGTCCCTGGATCTATTCCTGGAGGCAACGTTCCTGGATAATCCTGGTTCAACGTCCCTTGATCTGATCCTGGTGTCAACATCCCTGGATCTAATCCTGGTGTCAACGTCCCTGGATCTAATCCTGTTTTCAACGTCCCAGGATCTGATCCTGGTGTCAGCGTCTCCGGATCTGATGATGGTGTCAACGTCGCTGGATCTGATCCTGGTGTCAACGTACCTGGATCTAATCGTTGTGTCAACATAAATGGATCTAATCCTGGTGTCAACGTCCCTGGATCTAATCCTAGTATCCACGTCTATGGATCTAATCCTGGTGTCAACGTCCCTGGCTCTAATCGTGGTGTCAACGTCCCTGGATCTAATCCTGGTGTCAACGTCCCTGTGTCTAAAACTGTTGTCAGCGTCACTGGGCCTAATCCTGGTGTCAACCTCACTGGATCTAAACCTGGTGTCAGCATAAGTGGATCTAATCCTGGTGTCAACGTCCCTGGGTCTAATTCTGGTGTCAACGTCCCTGGATCTAATCCTGGTGGCATGGTCCCTGGATCTAATCCTGGTGTCAACATCACTGGATCTTATACTGGTGTCAACGTCCATGGGTCTAATTCTGGTGTCAATGTCCCTGTATCTAATTTTGGTGTCAGCGTCACTCGACCTAATCCTGCTGTCAACGTCCCTGGATCTAATCTTGGTGTCAGCGACACTGGATATAATCCTGGCGTCAACGTCAATGGATCTAATCCTGGTGTCAACGTCCTAGCTCTAATCCTGGTGTCATCGTCACTGGATCTAATCCTGGTGTCAACGTCCCTGGATCTATTCCTGGAGGCAACGTTCCTGGATCTAATCCTGTTTTCAACGTCCCAGGATCTGATCCTGGTGTCAGCGTCTCTGGATCTGATCCCGGTGTCAACGTCCCTGCATGTGATCCTGGTGTCAACGACCCTGGATTTGATCCTGTTGTCAACGTACCTGGACCTAATCGTGGTGTCAACGAAACTGGATCTAATCCTGGTGTCAACGTCCCTGGGTCTGATCCTTGTGTCAACGTCACTGGATCTGATCCTGGTGTCAACGTACCTGGATCTAATCGTTGTGTCAACATCAATGGATCTAATCCTGGTGTCAGCGGCACTGGATCTAATCCCGTTGTGAGCATCCCTGGATCTAATCCTGGAGTCAATGTCCCTGGATCTAATCCTGATGTCATCGTCACTGGATCTAATCATGGTGTCAACGTCACTGGATCTTATCCTGGTGTCAACGTAATTGGATCTTATCCTGGTGTCACGTCCCTGGATCTAATCTTGGTGTCAACGTCCCTGGATCTAATCCTGGTGTCCACATCACTGGATCTAATCCAGGTGTCAACGTCCCTGGATCTAATCCTGGTATAAAACGTCCCTATATCTAATCCTGGTGTCAACGTCCCTGGCTCTAATCCTGGTGTCAACGTCCATGGATGTAATCCTGGTGTCAACGTCCCTCGGTCTAAACCTGGTGTCAGCGTCACTGGGCCTAATCCTGGTGTCAACCTCATTGGATCTAATCCTGGTGTCAGCATCAGTGGATCTAATCCTGGTGTCAACGTCCCTGATCTAAACCTGGTGTCAACATCACTGGATCTAGTCCTGGTTTCAACGTCCCTGGATCTAATCATGGTGCCAACGTCCCTGGCTCTAATCCTGGTGTCAACTACCCTGGATCTAATAGTGGTGTCAAGGTTCCTGGGTCTAATCCTGGTGTCAACGAAACTGGATCTAATCCTGGTGTCAACGTCCCTGGATCTAATCCTGGTATCAACGTCACTGGATCTAATCCCGTTGTCAACGTCACTGGATCTGATCCTGGTGTCAACGTCGCTGGATCTGATCCTGGTATCAACGTCACTGGATCAAATCCTGGTGTCAACGTCACTGGATCTAATCCTGGTTTCAACATCCCTGGATCTAATCCTGGTGTCATGGTCCCTGGATCTAATCCTGGTTTCAACGTCAATGGATCTAATCCTGGTGTCAATGTCCCTAGATCTAATGCTGGTGTCATCGTCAGTGGATCTAATCCTTGTATCAAAGTCACTGGATCTAATCCTGGTGTCAGCGTCACTGGATGTAATCCTGGTGTCAACGTCACTGGATCTAATCCTGGTGTCAGCATCACTGGATCTAATCCTGGTGTCAACGTCCCTGTATCTAATCCTGGTGTCAGCGTCACTCGATCTAATCCTGGTGTCAACGTCCCTGGATCTAATCTTGGTGTCAGCGACACTGGTTCTAATCCTGGTGCCAACGTCAATGGATCTAATCCTGGTGTCAAGGTCCTAGCTCTAATCCTGGTGTCAACGTCACTGGATCTAATCCTGGTGTCAACGTCCCTGGATCTAATCCTGGTGTCAACCTCCCTGGATCTAATCCTGTTTTCAACATCTCAGGATCTGATCCTGGTGTCAGCGTCTCCGGATCTGATCCTGGTTCAACGTCCCTGGATCTGATCCTGGTGTCAACGACCCTGGATATGATCCTGGTGTCAACGTACCTGTATCTAATCGTTGTGTCAACATCAATGGATCTAATCCTGGTGTCAGCGGCACTGGATCTAATCCCGTTGTCAGCATCCCTGGATCTAATCCTGGTGTCAACGTCCCTGGATCTAATCCTGGTGTCATCGTCACTCTATCTAATCCTGGTGTCAACGTCACTGGATCTTATCCTGGTGTCAACGTCCCTGGATCTAATCCTGGTGTCAACGTCCCTGGATCTAATCCTGGTGTCATGGTCCCTGGATCTAATTCTGGTGTCAACGTCATTGGATCTTATCCTGGTGTCACGTCCCTGGATCTAATCTTGGTATCAACGTCCCTGGATCTAATCCTGGTGTCAACATCACTGGATCTAATCCAGGTGTCAACGAACCTGGATCTAATCCTGGTATCCACGTCCCTGGATCTAATCCTGGTATCAACGTCCCTGGCTCTAATCCTGGTGTCAACGTCCCTGGATCTAATCATGGTGTCAACGTCCCTGGGTCTAAACCTGGTGTCAGCGTCACTGGGCCTAATCCTGGTGTCAACCTCACTGGATCTAATCCTGTTGTCAGCATCAGTGGATCTAATTCTGGTGTCAAAGTCACTGGATCTATTCCTGCTGTCAAAGTCCCTGGATCTAATCCTGGTGTCAACGTACCTGGATCTAATCCTGGTATCAACATCACTGGATCTAATCCTGTTGTCAACCTCCCAGGATCTAATCCTGGTGTCAACCTCCCTGGATCTATTCCTGGTATCAACGTCACTGGATCAAATCCTGGTGTAAACATCACTGGATCTAATCCTGGTTTCAACGTCCCTGGACCTAATCATGGTGTCAACGTCCCTGGCTCTAATCCTGGTGTCAACTTCCCTGGATCTAATCCTGGTGTCAATGTCACTGGATCTAATCCTGGTGTCAACTTCCTTGGATCTATTCCTGGTATCAACGTCACTGGATCTGAACCTGGTGTCAACCTCCCTGGATCTGATTCTGGTGTCAACGTCCATGGATCTGATCCTGATTTCAACGTCCCTGGAACTAATACTGGTGTCATCGTTACTGGATCTAATCCTGGTGTCAACGTCAATGGATCTAATCCTTGTGTCAACGCCCCTGGATCTAATCCTGGTGTCAAAGTCCCTGGATCCAATCCTGGTGTCAACGAACCTGGATATAATTCTTGTGTCAACGAAACTAAATCTAATCCTGTTTCAACGTCCCTGGATCTAATCCTGGTATCAACGTCCCTGGATCTAATCCTGTTGTCAATGTCACTGGATGTACTCCTGGTGTCAACGTCCCTGGATCAAATCCTGGTATCAACGTCATTGGATCTAATCCTGGTGTAAACGAAACTGGATCAAATCCTGGTGTCAAGGTTCCTGTATGTAATCCTGGTTTCAACCTCACTGGATCTGATCCTGTTTTATGTCACTGGATCTAATCCTGGTGCCAGCGTCTGTGTATCTAATCCTGGTGTCGACGTCACTGAATCTTATCCTGGTGTCAACGTCCCTGGATCTAATCCTTTTGTCAACGTCCCTGGACCTAATCCGGGTGTCAACGTCATAGGATCTAATACTGATGTCAATGTCCCAGGATCTAATCCTGGTGTCAACATCACTGGATCTAATCCTGATGTCAGCGTCACTGGATCTAATCCTGGTGTCAACGTCAATGGATCTAAGCCTGGTGTCAACGTCCCAGGATCAAATCATGGTATCAATGTCCCAGGATCTAATCCTGGTATCAACGTCACTGGATCTATTCCTGGTTTCAACGTCCCTGGATCTAATCATGGTGTCAACGTCACTGGATCTGATCCTGGTGTCAACGTCCCTGGATCTGATCCTGGTGTCAATGTCCATGTACCTGAACCTGGTTTCATCGTCCCTGGATCTAATTCTGTAGTCAGTGTCATGGATCTAATCCTGGTGACAACGTCAATGGATCTAATCCTGGTGTCAACATCCCTGGATCTAATCCTGGTGTCAACGTCCCTGGATCTAAATGTGGTGTCAACGAACCTGGATCTAATCCAGGTGTCAACGAAACTGGATCTAATCCTGTTTCAACGTCCGTGGATCTAAACCTGGTATCAACGTCCCTGTATCTAATCCTGTTGTCATCGTCCCTGGATCTTATCATGGTGTCAATGTCACTGGATCTAATCATGGTATCAACGTCACTGGATCAAATTCTGGTGTCAACGTCACTGGATCCTATCCTGGTTTCAACGTCCCTGGATCTAATCATGGTGTCAACGTCACTGGATCCTATCCAGATTTCAACGTCCCTGGATCTAATCATGGTGTCAACGTCCCTGGATCAGATCCTGGTGTCAACGTCCCTGGATCTGATCCTGGTGTCAACGTCCATGGATCTGATCCTGGTTTCAACGTTTCTGGATCTAATCCTGGTGTCAGCGTCACTGGATCTAATCCTGGTGTCAACGAACCTGGATCTAATCCTGGTGTCAACGAAACTGGATCTAATCCTGTTTCAACGTCCCTGGATCTAAGCCCTGTGTCAACATTACTGGATCTGATCTTGGTGTCAACGTCCCTGGATCTGACCCTGTGTCAACGTCCTTGGAACTAATCCTGGTTTCAACGTCCCTGGATCTAATCCTGGTGTCAACGTCCCTGGGTCTAATTCTGGTGACAACGTCCCTGGATCTAATCCTGGTGTCAGCGTCACTCTATCTAATCCTGGTGTCAACGTCCATGGATCTAAACTGGTTTCAGCGTCACTGGATCTAATCCTGGTGTCAACGTCAATGGAACTAATCCTGGTGTCAACGTCCCTGGATCTAATCCTGGTGTCAAGGTCCCTGGATCTAATCATGGTGTCAGCGTCACTGGATCTAATCCTTGTGTCTACGTCACTGGATCTAATCCTGGTGTCAGCGTCACTGGATGTAATCCTGGTGTCAACGTCAATGGATCTAATCCTGGAGTCAATATCCCTGGGTCTAATACTGGTGTCACCATACCTGGATCTAATCCTGGTGTCAACGTCACTCGATCTAATCCTGGTTTCAACGTCCCTGGATCTGATCCTGGTATAGGCGTCACCGGATCTGATCCTGGTGTCAACGTCCTTGGATCTGATCCTGGTGTCAACGTCCCTGGATCAGATCCTGGTGTCAACGTACCTGAATCTAATCATGGTGTCAATGAATTGGATCTAATCCTGGTGTCCCCGTCCCTCGACCTAATCCTGGCATCAACGTCCCTGGATCTAATCCTGTTGTCAATGACACTGGATCTAATCCTGGTGTCAACGTCCCAGGATCTAATCCTGGATTCAATGTCCCTGCATCTAATCTTGGTGTCAAATTCACTGGATCTGATCCTGGTGTCAACGTCCCTGGATCTGATCCTGGTGTCAACGTCCCTGGATCTGATCCTGGTGTCAACGTACCTGAATCTAATCGCGATGTCATCGATACTGGATATAATCCTGGTGTCCCCGTCCCTAGATCTAATCCTGGCATCAACGTCCCTGGATCTAATCCTGTTGTCAATGACACTGGATCTAATCCTGGTGTCAACGTCCCAGGATCTGATCCTGGTTTCAATGTCCCAGCATCTAATCCTGGTGTCAAAGTCACTGGATCTGATCCTGGTGTCAACGTCCCTGGATCTGATCCTGGTGTCAACGTCCCTGGATCTAATCCTGGTTTCAACGTCCCTGTATCTAATCCTGGTGTCAACGTCCCTGGATCTAATCCTGGAGTCAACGTCCCTAGATGTAATCCTGGTGTCAACGTTCCTGGATCTAATCCTGGTGACAAAGTCACTGGATATTTTCCTGGTGTCAACGTCATGGATCTGATCCTTGTGTCAACGTCAATGGATCTAATCCGAGGGTCAACGTACCTGTATATAATCCTGGTGACAGCGTCACTGTGTCTAATCGTGGTGTCAACGTCAATGGAAGTAATCCTGGTGTCAACGTCCCTGGAACTTATCATGGTGTCAACGTGCCTGGGTCTAATTCTGGTGTCAACGTCCCTGGATCTAATCCTGGTGTCATGGTCCCTGGATCTAATCCTGCTGTCAACGTCCCTGGATCTAATCCTAGAGTCAACGTCCATGGATCTAATCCTGGTGTCAACGTCCCTGGATCTAAACCTGGTGTCAACGTCACTGGATCTAATCCTGGTTTCAACATCCCTGGATCTGATCCTGGTGTAGGCGTCACCGGATCTGATCCTGGTGTCAACGTACCTGAATCTAATCGCGGTGTCAACGAAACTGGATCTAATCCTGGTGTCAACGTCACTGGATCTAATCCTGGTGTCAACGTCCCTGGATCTAATCCTGGTTTCAACGTCCCTGCATCTAATCCTGGTGTCAACGTCAGAGGATCTGATCCTGGTGTCAATGTCCCTGGATCTGATCCTGGTGTCAAGGTCCCTGGATCTATTCCTGGTTTCAACGTCCCTGTATCTAATCCTGGTGTCAACGTCCCTGGATCTAATCCTGGAGTCTACGACCCTAGATCTAATCCTGGTGTCAAAGTCACTGGATATTATCCTGGTGTCAACGTCATGGATCTGATCCTGGTGTCAACGTCACTGGTTCTAATCCTGGTTTCATTGTCCCTGGATCTAATCCTACTCTCAACATCACTGGATCTTATCCTGGTGTCAATGTCCCTGGGTCTAAATCTGGTGTGAACGTCCCTGGATCTAATTTTGGTGTCAACATCACTGTATCTAATCGTGGTGTCAACGTCCATGGTTCTAATCCTGGTATCTGCGTCACTGGATCTAATCATGGTGTCAACATCAATGGATCTAATCCGAGTGTCACCGTCCCTGTATATAATCCTGGTGACAGCATCACTGGGTTTATTCGTGGTGTCAATGTCATTGGAACTAATCCTGGTGTCAACGTCCTGGATCTTATCATGGTGTCAATGTCCCTGGGTCTAATTCTGGTGTCAACGTCCCTGGATCTAATACTGGTGTCATGGTCCCTGGATCTAATCCTGGTGTCAGCATCACTGGATCTAATCCTGGTGTCAACATCCCTGGATCTAATCATGGTGTCAACGTCTCTGGATCAGATCCTGGTGTCAACGTCCCTGGATCTGATCCTGGTGTTAACGTCCATGGATCTGATCCTGGTTTCAACGTCCCTGGATCTAATCACGGTGTCAGCGTCACTGGATCTAATCCTGGTGTCAACGAACCTGGATCTAATCCTGGTGTCAACGAAACTGGATCTAATCCTGTTTCAACGTCCCTGGATCTAATCCTGATATCAACGTCCCTGGATCTAAGCCCTGTGTCAACATCACTGGATCTGATCTTGGTGTCAACGTCCCTGGATCTGACCCTGTGTCAACGTCCTTGGAACTAATCCTGGTTTCAACGTCCCTGGATCTATCCTGGTGTCAACGTCCATGGATCTAATTCTGGAGACAACGTCCCTGGATCTAATCCTGGTGTCAATGTCCCTGGATCTAATCCTGGTGTCAAAGTCACTGGATCTAATCCTTGTGTCAACGTCATGGATCTGATCCTGGTGTCAGCGTCACTGGATCTAATCTTGGTGTCTACGACACTGGTTCATATCCTGGTGTCAACGTCCCTGGGTCTAATTTTGGTTACAACGTCCCTGGATCTAATCCTGGTGTCAGCGTCACTGTATCTAATCTTGGTGTCTACGACACTGGTTCATATCCTGGTGTCAACGTCCCTGGGTCTAATTCTGGTGACAACGTCCCTGGATCTAATCCTGGTGTCAGCGTCACTGTATCTAATCCTGGTGTCAACGTCCATGGATCTAAACTGGTTTCACCGTCACTGGTTCTAATCCTGGTGTCAACGTCAATGGATCTAATCCTGGTGTCAACGTCCCTGGATCTAATCCTGGTGTCGAGGTCCATGGATCTAATCCTGGTGTCAGCGTCACTGGATCTAATCCTTGTGTCAACGTCACTGGATCTAATCCTGGTGTAAGCGTCACTGGATGTAATCCTGGTGTCAACGTCACTGGATCTAATCCTGTTGTAAACGTCCCTAGATCTAATTCTGGTGTCAACATCCCTGGATCTTATCCTGGAGTCAATGTCCCTGGGTCTAATACTGGTGTCATCGTCCCTGGATCTAATCCTGGTGTCAACGTCACTGGATCTAATCCTGGTTTCAACGTCCCTGGATCTGATCCTGGTGTAGGCGTCACCGAATCTGATCCTGGTGTCAACGTCCTTGGATCTGATCCTGGTGTCAACGTCCCTGGATCTGATCCTGGTGTCAACGTACCTGAATCTAATCATGGTGTCAACGAATTGGATCTAAACCTGGTGTCCACGTCCCTCCACCTTATCCTGGCATCTACGTCCCTGGATCTAATCCTGTTGTCAATGATACTGGATCTAATCCTGGTGTCAACGTCCCAGGATCTAATCCTGGATTCAATGTCCCTGCATCTAATCCTGGTGTCAAAGTCACTGGATCTGATCCTGGTGTCAACGTCCCTGGATCTGATCCTGGTGTCAACGTACCTGAATCTAATCGCGGTGTCAACGAAACTGCATCTAATCCTGGTGTCCACGTCCCTCGATCTAATCCTGGCATCAACGTCCCTGGATCTAATCCTGGTTTCAATGTCCCTGCATCTAATCCTGGTGTCAAAGTCACTGGATCTGATCCTGGTGTCAACGTCCCTGGATATGATCCTGGTGTCAACGTCCCTGGATCTAATCCTGGTTTCAAAGTCCCTGTATCTAATCCTGGTGTCAACGTCCCTGGATCTAATCCTGGAGTCAACGTCCCTAGATCTAATCCTGGTGTCAACGTTCCTGGATCTAATCCTGGTGACAAAGTCACTGGATCTTTTCCTGGTGTCAATGTCATGGATCTGATCCTTGTGTCAACGTCAATGGATCTAATCCGAGGGTCATTGTCCTTGTATATAATCCTGGGGACAGCGTCACTGGGTCTAATCGTGGTGTCAACGTCAATGGAACTAATCCTGGTGTCAACGTCCCTGGATCTTATCATGGTGTCAACGTGCCTGGGTCTAATTCTGGTGTCAACGTCCCTGGATCCAATCCTGGTGTCATGGTCCCTGGATCTAATCCTGCTGTCAACGTCCCTGGATCTAATCCTGGAGTCAACGTCCCTGGATCTAATCCTGGTGTCATGGTCCCTGGATCTAATCCTGGTGTCAACGTCACTGGATCTTATACTGGTGTCAACGTCCCTGGGTATAAACTGGTGTCAACGTCCCTGTATCTAATCCTGGTGTCAGCGTCACTCGATCTAATCATGGTGTCAACGTCCCTGGATCTAATCCTGGTGTCAGCATCTCTGGATCTAATCCTGGTGTCAACGTCACTGGATCTAATCCTGGTGTCAACGTCCCTGGATCTAATCCTGGTTTCAACGTCCCTGCATCTAATCCTGGTGTCAACGTCAGAGGATCTGATCCTGGTGTCAATGTCCCTGGATCTGATCCTGGTGTCAAGGTCCCTGGATCTATTCCTGGTTTCAACGTCCCTGTATCTAATCCGGGTGTCAACGTCCCTGGATCTAATCCTGGAGTCTACGACCCTAGATCTAATCCTGGTGTCAAAGTCACTGGATATTATCCTGGTGTCAACGTCATGGATCTGATCCTGGTGTCAAAGTCACTGATTCTAATCCTGGTTTCATTGTCCCTGGATCTAATCCTGCTCTCAACATCACTGGATCTTATCCTGGTGTCAATGTCCCTGGGTCTAAATCTGGTGTGAACGTCCCTGGATCTAATTTTGGTGTCAACATCACTGTATCTAATCGTGGTGTCAACGTCCATGGTTCTAATCCTGGTATCAGCGTCACTGGATCTAATCCTGGTGTCAACATCAATGGATCTAATCCGAGTGTCAACGTCCCTGTATATAATCCTGGTGACAGCGTCACTGGGTTTATTCGTGGTGTCAATGTCAATGGAACTAATCCTGGTGTCAACGTCCTGGATCTTATCATGGTGTCAATGTCCCTGGGTCTAATTCTGGTGTCAACGTCCCTGGATCTAATACTGGTGTCATGGTCCCTGGATCTAATCCTGGTGTCAGCATCACTGGATCTAATCCTGGTGTCAACATCCCTGGATCTAATCATGGTGTCAACGTCTCTGGATCAGATCCTGGTGTCAACGTCCCTGGATCTGATCCTGGTGTTAACGTCCATGGATCTGATCCTGGTTTCAACGTCCCTGGATCTAATCACGGTGTCAGCGTCACTGGATCTAATCCTGGTGTCAACGAACCTGGATCTAATCCTGGTGTCAACGAAACTGGATCTAATCCTGTTTCAACGTCCCTGGATCTAATCCTGATATCAACGTCCCTGGATCTAAGCCCTGTGTCAACATCACTGGATCTGATCTTGGTGTCAACGTCCCTGGATCTGACCCTGTGTCAACGTCCTTGTACTAATCCTGGTTTCAACGTCCCTGGATCTATCCTGGTGTCAACGTCCATGGATCTAATTCTGGAGTCAACGTCCCTGGATCTAATCCTGGTGTCAATGTCCCTGGATCTAATCCTGGTGTCAAAGTCACTGGATCTAATCCTTGTGTCAACGTCATGGATCTGATCCTGGTGTCAGCGTCACTGGATCTAATCTTGGTGTCTACGACACTGGTTCATATCCTGGTGTCAACGTCCCTGGGTCTAATTCTGGTGACAACGTCCCTGGATCTAATCCTGGTGTCAGCGTCACTGTATCTAATTCTGGTGTCAACGTCCATGGATCTAAACTGGTTTCACCGTCACTGGTTCTAATCCTGGTGTCAACGTCAATGGATCTAATCCTGGTGTCAACGTCCCTGGATCTAATCCTGGTGTCGAGGTCCATGGATCTAATCCTGGTGTCAGCGTCACTGGATCTAATCCTTGTGTCAACGTCACTGGATCTAATCCTGGTGTAAGCGTCACTGGATGTAATCCTGGTGTCAACGTCACTGGATCTAATCCTGTTGTCAACGTCCCTAGATCTAATTCTGGTGTCAACATCCCTGGATCTTATCCTGGAGTCAATGTCCCTGGGTCTAATACTGGTGTCATCGTCCCTGGATCTAATCCTGGTGTCAACGTCACTGGATCTAATCCTGGTTTCAACGTCCCTGGATCTGATCCTGGTGTAGGCGTCACCGAATCTGATCCTGGTGTCAACGTCCTTGGATCTGATCCTGGTGTCAACGTCCCTGGATCTGATCCTGGTGTCAACGTACCTGAATCTAATCATGGTGTCAACGAATTGGATCTAAACCTGGTGTCCACGTCCCTCCACCTTATCCTGGCATCTACGTCCCTGGATCTAATCCTGTTGTCAATGACACAGGATCTAATCCTGGTGTCAACGTCCCAGGATCTAATCCTGGATTCAATGTCCCTGCATCTAATCCTGGTGTCAAAGTCACTGGATCTGATCCTGGTGTCAACGTCCCTGGATCTGATCCTGGTGTCAACGTACCTGATTCTAATCGCGGTGTCAACGAAACTGCATCTAATCCTGGTGTCCACGTCCCTCGATCTGATCCTGGCATCAACGTCCCTGGATCTAATCCTGGTTTCAACGTCCCTGCATCTAATCCTGGTGTCAAAGTCACTGGATCTGATCCTGGTGTCAACGTCCCTGGATATGATCCTGGTGTCAACGTCCCTGGATCTAATCCTGGTTTCAAAGTCCCTGAATCTAATCCTGGTGTCAACGTCCCTGGATCTAATCCTGGAGTCAACGTCCCTAGATCTAATCCTGGTGTCAACGTTCCTGGATCTAATCCTGGTGACAAAGTCACTGGATCTTTTCCTGGTGTCAATGTCATGGATCTGATCCTTGTGTCAACGTCAATGGATCTAATCCGAGGGTCATTGTCCTTGTATATAATCCTGGGGACAGCGTCACTGGGTCTAATCGTGGTGTCAACGTCAATGGAACTAATCCTGGTGTCAACGTCCCTGGATCTTATCATGGTGTCAACGTGCCTGGGTCTAATTCTGGTGTCAACGTCCCTGGATCCAATCCTGGTGTCATGGTCCCTGGATCTAATCCTGCTGTCAACGTCCCTGGATCTAATCCTGGAGTCAACGTCCCTGGATCTAATCCTGGTGTCATGGTCCCTGGATCTAATCCTGGTGTCAACGTCACTGGATCTTATACTGGTGTCAACGTCCCTGGGTATAAACTGGTGTCAACGTCCCTGTATCTAATCCTGGTGTCAGCGTCACTCAATCTAATCATGGTGTCAACGTCCCTGGATCTAATCCTGGTGTCAGCATCTCTGGGTCTAATTCTGGTGTCAACGTCCCTGGATCTAATCCTGGTGTCAGCGTCACTGTATCTAATCCTGGTTTCAACGTCCCTGGATCAAATCCTGGTTCAGCGTCACTGGATCTAATCCTGGTGTCAACGTTAATGGATCTATTCCTGGTGTCAACATCCCTGGATCTAATCCTGGTGTCATGGTCCCTGGATCTAATCCTGGTTTCAACGTCACTGGATCTTATACTGGTGTCAACGTCCCTGGGTCTAATTCTGGTTTCAACGTCCCTGGATCTAATCCTGGTGTCAGCGTCACTCGATCTAATCCTGGTGTCAGCGTCACTGGATCTAATCCTGGTGTCAGCGTCACTGGATCTAATCCTGGTGTCAACGTCCCTGGATCTATTCCTGGAGGCAATGTCGCTGGATCTAATCTTGGTGTCAACTTCCCTTTATCTAATCCAGGTGTCAACGTCCCTGGATCTAATCCGGGAGTCAACGTCACTGGATCTAATCCTGGTGTCAACGTCAATGGATCTAATCCTGGTGTCAACGTCAATGGATCTATTCCTGGTGTCAACATCCCTGGATCTAATCCTGGTGTCATGGTCCCTGGATCTAATCCTGGTTTCAACGTCACTGGATCTTATTCTGGTGTCAACGTCCCTGGGTCTAATTCAGGTTTCAACGTCCCTGGCTCTAGTCCTGGTGTCAACGTCCCTTGATCTAATCCTGGTATCACTGTCCCTTGATCTAATCCTGGTGTCAGCGTCACTGTATCTAATCCTTGTGTCAACGTCACTGGATCTAAACCTGGTGTCAGAGTCACTGGATCTCATACTGGTGTCAACGTCCCTGGATCTAATCCTGGTGTCAGCGTCACTGGACCTAATCCTGGTGTCAGCTTCCCTGGATCTAATCCTGGTGTAAACGTCCCTGGATCTAATTTTGTGTCAACGACCCTTGATCTAATCCTGGTGTCATAGTCATTGGATCTAATCCTGGTGTCAACGTCACTGGATCTTATCCTGGTGTCAACGTCCCTGGTTCTAATCCTTTTTTCAACGTCCCTGTACCTAATCCTGGTGTCAAAGTCACTGGATCTAATCTTGCTGTCAACGTCCCTGTATCTAATACTGGTGTCAACGTCCCTGGATCTAATCCTGGTGTCAATGTCCCTGGATCTAATCCTGGTGTCACTGTCCCTTGATCTAATCCTGGTGTCAGCGTCACTGTATCTAATCCTTGTGTCAACGTCACTGGATCTAAACCTGGTGTCAGAGTCACTGGATCTCATACTGGTGTCAACGTCCCTGGATCTAATCCTGGTGTCAGCGTCACTGGACCTAATCCTGGTGTCAGCTTCCCTGGATCTAATCCTGGTGTAAACGTCCCTGGATCTAATTTTGTGTCAACGACCCTTGATCTAATCCTGGTGTCATAGTCATTGGATCTAATCCTGGTGTCAACGTCACTGGATCTTATCCTGGTGTCAACGTCCCTGGTTCTAATCCTTTTTTCAACATCCCTGGACCTAATCCTGGTGTCAAAGTCACTGGATCTAATCTTGCTGTCAACGTCCCTGTATCTAATACTGGTGTCAACGTCCCTGGATCTAATCCTGGTGTCAATGTCCCTGGATCTAATCCTGGTTTCAACATCCCAGGATCTGATCCTGGTGTCAGCGTCTCCGGATCTGATCCTGGTGACAACGTCCCTGGATCTGATCCTGGTGTCAACGAACCTGGATTTGATCCTGGTGTCAACGTACATAGATCTAATCGTGGTGTCAACGAAACTGGATCTAATCCTGGTGTAACGTCACTCGTTCTAATCCTGGAATCAACGTCCCTGGATCTAATCTTGTTGTGAACGTCACTGGATCTAATCCTGGTGTCAACGTCCCTGGATCTAATCCTGGTTTCAACGTTCCTGGATCTAATCCTGGTGTCAGCGTCACTGGATCTAATCCTGGTGTCAGCGTCCCTGGATCTAATCCTGGTGTCAATGTCCCTGCATCTAATCTTGGTGTTAACGTCCCTGGAACTAATCCTGGTGTCAACGTCCCTAGATCTAATGTTGTGTCAACGTCCCTGGATCTAATCCTGGAGTCAACGTCCCTGGATCTAATCCTGGTTTCAACGTCTCTGGATCTAATCCTTGTTTCAATGTCCCTGGATCTGATCCTAGTGTCAACTTCAGTGGATCTGATCCATGTGTCAACGTCACTGGATCTGATCCTGGTGTCAACGTCCCTGGACCTGATCCTTGTTTCAACGAACCTGGATCTAATCCAGGTGTCAGCGTCACTCGATCTAATCCTGGTGTCAACGTCAATGGATCTAATCCTGGTGTCAACGTCCCTGGATCTAATATTGGTGTCAACGTTCCTTGCTCTAATCCTGGTGTCATCGTCACTGGACCTAATCCTGGTGTCAACGTCATTGGATCTTATCCTGAGGTCAACGTCCCTGGTTCTAATTTTTTTCAACGTCCCTGGACCTAATCCTGGTGTCAAATTCACAGGATCTAATCCTCCTGTCAACGTCCTGGATCTAATCCTGGTGTCAATGTCCCTAGGTCTAATTCTGGTGTTAACGTCCCTGGATCTAATACTGGAGTCAACGTCCCTAGATCTAACCCTGTGTCAACGTCCCTGGATCTAATCCTGGTGTCAGCATCACTAGATCTAATCCTGGTGTCAGCCTCACTGGATCTAATCCTTGTGTCAACGTCACTGGATCTAAACCTGGTGTCAGAGTCAATGGATCTAATACTGGTGTCAACGTCCCTGGATCTAATCCTGGTGTCAGCGTCACTGGATCTAATCCTAGTGTCAGCTTCCCTGGATCTAATCCTGGTGTAAACGTCCCTGGATCTAATTTTGTGTCAACGACCCTTGATCTAATCCTGGTGTCATAGTCATTGGATCTTATCCTGGTGTCAACGTCCCTGGTTCTAATCCTTTTTTCAACGTCCCTGGACCTAATCCTGGTGTCAAAGTCACTGGATCTAATCTTGCTGTCAACGTCCCTGTATCTAATACTGGTGTCAACGTCCCTGGATTTAATCCTGGTGTCAACGTCCCTGGATCTAATCCTGGTTTCAGCGTCCCAGGATCTGATCCTGGTGTCAGCGTCTCCGGATCTGATCCTGGTGACAACGTCCCTGGATCTGATCCTGGTGTCAACGACCCTGGATTTGATCCTGGTGTCAACGTACATAGATCTAATCGTGGTGTCAATGAAACTGGATCTAATCCTGGTGTCCACGTCACTCGTTCTAATCCTGGAATCAACGTCCCTGGATCTAATCCTCCTGTCAACGTCACTGGATCTATTCCTGGTGTCAACGACCCTGGATCTAATCCTGGTTTCAACGTTCCTGGATCTAATCCTGGTGTCAGCGTCACTGGATCTAATCCTGGTGTCAGCGTCACTGGATCTAATCCTGGTGTCAATGTCCCTGCATCTAATCTTGGTGTTAACGTCCCTGGATCTAATCCTGGTGTCAACGTCCCTAGATCTAATGTTGTGTCAACGTCCCTGGATCTAATCCTGGAGTCAACGTCCCTGGATCTAATCCTGGAGTCAACGTCCCTGGATCTAATCCTGGTGTCAACGTCTCTGGATCTAATCCTGGTTTCAATGTCCCTGGATCTGACCCTAGTGTCAACTTCAGTGGACATGATCCAGGTGTCAACGTCACTGGATCTGATGCTGGTGTCAACGTCCCTGGACCTGATCCTTGTTTCAACGTCCCTGGATCTAATCCAGGTGTCAGTGTCACTCGATCTAATCCTGGTGTCAACGTCAATGGATCAAATCCTGGTGTCAACGTCCCTGGATCTAATATTGGTGTCAACGTCCCTTGCTCTAATCCTGGTGTCATCGTCACTGGATCTAATCCTGGTGTCAACGTCACTGGATCGTATCCTGAGGTCAACGTCCCTGGTTCTAATTTTTTTTTCAACGTCCCTGGACCTAATCCTGGTGTCAAAGTCACTGGATCTAATCCTGCTGTCAATGTCCTGGATCTAATCCTGGTGTCAACGTCCCTAGGTCTAATTCTGGTGTTAACGTCCCTGGATCTAATACTGGAGTCAACATCCCTAGATCTAACCCTGTGTCAACGTCCCTGGATCTAATCCTTGTTTCAACGTCACTGGATCTAATCCTGGTGTTTACGTCACTGGATCTAATCCTGGTGTCAACGTCTCTGGATCTGACCCTTGAGTCAGCGTCACTGGATCTAATCCTGGTGTCAAAGTCACTGGATTTAATTCTGGAGTCAACGTCCCTGATTCTAAATCCTGGTGTCAACGTCCCTGTATCTCATCCTGGTATCAACGTCACTGGATATAATCCTGGTTTTAACGTCTCTGGATCTGATCCTGGTGTCAACGTCACTAGATCTGATCCAGGTGTCAACGTCACTGGATCTGATCCTGGTTTCAACTTTCCTGGACCTGATCTTGGTTTCAACGTCCCTGGATCTCATCCTGGTGTTAGCGTCACTGGATCTAATCCTGGTGTCAACTTCAATGGATCTAATCCTGGTATCAATGTCCCTGGATCTAATCTTGGTGTCAACGTCCCTTGATCTAATCCTGGTGTCATCGTCACTGGATCTAATCTTGGTGTCAACGTCACTGGATCTTATCCTGAGGTCAACGTCCCTCGTTCTAATCCTTTTTTCAACGTCCCTGGACCTAAGCCTGGTGTCAAAGTCACTGGATCTAATCCTGCTGTCGACGTCCCTGGATCTACTCCTGGTGTCAACATCCCTAGATCTAATTCTGGTGTCAACGTTCCTGGATCTAATCTTGGTGTCAGCGTCACTGGATCTAATCCTGGTGTCAGCGTCCCTGGATCTAATCCTGGTGTCAATGTCCCTGCATCTAATCTTGGTGTTAACGTCCCTGGAACTAATCCTGGTGTCAACGTCCCTAAATCTAATGTTGTGTCAACGTCCCTGGATCTAATCCTGGAGTCAACGTCCCTGGATCTAATCCTGGTGTCAACGTCCCTGGATCTAGTACTGGTGTCAACGTCCCTGGATCTAATCCTGGTGTCAACGTCTCTGGATCTAATCCTGGTTTCAATGTCCCTGGATCTGATCCTAGTGTCAACTTCAGTGGATCTGATCCAGGTGTCAACGTCACTGGATCTGATCCTGGTGTCAACGTCACTGGATCTTATCCTGAGGTCAACGTCCCTGGTTCTAATTTTTTTCAACGTCCCTGGACCTAATCATGGTGTCAAATTCACTGGATCTAATCCTCCTGTCAACGTCCTGGATCTAATCCTGGTGTCAATGTCCCTAGGTCTAATTCTGGTGTTAACGTCCCTGGATCTAATACTGGAGTCAACGTCCCTAGATCTAACCCTGTGTCAACGTCCCTGGATCTAATCCTGGTGTCAGCATCACTGGATCTAATCCTGGTGTCAGCCTCACTGGATCTAATCCTTGTGTCAACGTCACTGGATCTAAACCTGGTGTCAGAGTCACTGGATCTAATACTGGTGTCAACGTCCCTGGATCTAATCCTGGTGTCAGCGTCACTGGATCTAATCCTGGTGTCAGCTTCCCTGGATCTAATCCTGGTGTAAACGTCCCTGGATCTAATTTTGTGTCAACGACCCTTGATCTAATCCTGGTGTCATAGTCATTGGATCTAATCCTGGTGTCAACGTCACTGGATCTTATCCTGGTGTCAACGTCCCTGGTTCTAATCCTTTTTTCAACGTCCCTGGACCTAATCCTGGTGTCAAAGTCACTGGATATAATCTTGCTGTCAACTTCCCTGTATCTAATCCTGGTGTCAACGTCCCTGGATCTAATCCTGGTGTCGAGGTCCATGGATCTAATCCTGGTGTCAGCGTCACTGGATCTAATCCTTGTGTCAACGTCACTGCATCTAATCCTGGTGTAAGCGTCACTGGATGTAATCCTGGTGTCAACGTCACTGGATCTAATCCTGTTGTCAACGTCCCTAGATCTAATTCTGGTGTCAACATCCCTGGATCTTATCCTGGAGTCAATTTCCCTGGGTCTAATACTGGTGTCATCGTCCCTGGATCTAATCCTGGTGTCAACGTCACTGGATCTAATCCTGGTTTCAACGTCCCTGGATCTGATCCTGGTGTAGGCGTCACCGAATCTGATCCTGGTGTCAACGTCCTTGGTTCTGATCCTGGTGTCAACGTACCTGGACCTAATCGTGGTGTCAACGAAACTGGATCTAATCCTGGTGTCAACGTCCCTGGGTCTGATCCTTGTGTCAACGTCACTGGATCTGATCCTGGTGTCAACGTACCTGGATCTAATCGTTGTGTCAACATCAATGGATCTAATCCTGGTGTCAGCGGCACTGGATCTAATCCCGTTGTGAGCATCCCTGGATCTAATCCTGGAGTCAATGTCCCTGGATCTAATCCTGATGTCATCGTCACTGGATCTAATCATGGTGTCAACGTCACTGGATCTTATCCTGGTGTCAACGTAATTGGATCTTATCCTGGTGTCACGTCCCTGGATCTAATCTTGGTGTCAACGTCCCTGGATCTAATCCTGGTGTCCACATCACTGGATCTAATCCAGGTGTCAACGTCCCTGGATCTAATCCTGGTATAAAACGTCCCTATATCTAATCCTGGTGTCAACGTCCCTGGCTCTAATCCTGGTGTCAACGTCCATGGATGTAATCCTGGTGTCAACGTCCCTCGGTCTAAACCTGGTGTCAGCGTCACTGGGCCTAATCCTGGTGTCAACCTCATTGGATCTAATCCTGGTGTCAGCATCAGTGGATCTAATCCTGGTGTCAACGTCCCTGGGTCTAAACCTGGTGTCAACGTCACTGGATCTAGTCCTGGTTTCAACGTCCCTGGATCTAATCATGGTGCCAACGTCCCTGGCTCTAATCCTGGTGTCAACTACCCTGGATCTAATAGTGGTGTCAAGGTTCCTGGGTCTAATCCTGGTGTCAACGAAACTGGATCTAATCCTGGTGTCAACGTCCCTGGATCTAATCCTGGTATCAACGTCACTGGATCTAATCCCGTTGTCAACGTCACTGGATCTGATCCTGGTGTCAACGTCGCTGGATCTGATCCTGGTATCAACGTCACTGGATCAAATCCTGGTGTCAACGTCACTGGATCTAATCCTGGTTTCAACATCCCTGGATCTAATCCTGGTGTCATGGTCCCTGGATCTAATCCTGGTTTCAACGTCAATGGATCTAATCCTGGTGTCAAGGTCCCTAGATCTAATGCTGGTGTCATCGTCAGTGGATCTAATCCTTGTATCAAAGTCACTGGATCTAATCCTGGTGTCAGCGTCACTGGATGTAATCCTGGTGTCAACGTCACTGGATCTAATCCTGGTGTCAGCATCACTGGATCTAATCCTGGTGTCAACGTCCCTGTATCTAATCCTGGTGTCAGCGTCACTCGATCTAATCCTGGTGTCAACGTCCCTGGATCTAATCTTGGTGTCAGCGACACTGGTTCTAATCCTGGTGCCAACGTCAATGGATCTAATCCTGGTGTCAAGGTCCTAGCTCTAATCCTGGTGTCAACGTCACTGGATCTAATCCTGGTGTCAACGTCCCTGGATCTAATCCTGGTGTCAACCTCCCTGGATCTAATCCTGTTTTCAACATCTCAGGATCTGATCCTGGTGTCAGCGTCTCCGGATCTGATCCTGGTTCAACGTCCCTGGATCTGATCCTGGTGTCAACGACCCTGGATATGATCCTGGTGTCAACGTACCTGTATCTAATCGTTGTGTCAACATCAATGGATCTAATCCTGGTGTCAGCGGCACTGGATCTAATCCCGTTGTCAGCATCCCTGGATCTAATCCTGGTGTCAACGTCCCTGGATCTAATCCTGGTGTCATCGTCACTCTATCTAATCCTGGTGTCAACGTCACTGGATCTTATCCTGGTGTCAACGTCCCTGGATCTAATCCTGGTGTCAACGTCCCTGGATCTAATCCTGGTGTCATGGTCCCTGGATCTAATTCTGGTGTCAACGTCATTGGATCTTATCCTGGTGTCACGTCCCTGGATCTAATCTTGGTATCAACGTCCCTGGATCTAATCCTGGTGTCAACATCACTGGATCTAATCCAGGTGTCAACGAACCTGGATCTAATCCTGGTATCCACGTCCCTGGATCTAATCCTGGTATCAACGTCCCTGGCTCTAATCCTGGTGTCAACGTCCCTGGATCTAATCATGGTGTCAACGTCCCTGGGTCTAAACCTGGTGTCAGCGTCACTGGGCCTAATCCTGGTGTCAACCTCACTGGATCTAATCCTGTTGTCAGCATCAGTGGATCTAATTCTGGTGTCAAAGTCACTGGATCTATTCCTGCTGTCAAAGTCCCTGGATCTAATCCTGGTGTCAACGTACCTGGATCTAATCCTGGTATCAACATCACTGGATCTAATCCTGTTGTCAACCTCCCAGGATCTAATCCTGGTGTCAACCTCCCTGGATCTATTCCTGGTATCAACGTCACTGGATCAAATCCTGGTGTAAACATCACTGGATCTAATCCTGGTTTCAACGTCCCTGGACCTAATCATGGTGTCAACGTCCCTGGCTCTAATCCTGGTGTCAACTTCCCTGGATCTAATCCTGGTGTCAATGTCACTGGATCTAATCCTGGTGTCAACTTCCTTGGATCTATTCCTGGTATCAACGTCACTGGATCTGAACCTGGTGTCAACCTCCCTGGATCTGATTCTGGTGTCAACGTCCATGGATCTGATCCTGATTTCAACGTCCCTGGAACTAATACTGGTGTCATCGTTACTGGATCTAATCCTGGTGTCAACGTCAATGGATCTAATCCTTGTGTCAACGCCCCTGGATCTAATCCTGGTGTCAAAGTCCCTGGATCCAATCCTGGTGTCAACGAACCTGGATATAATTCTTGTGTCAACGAAACTAAATCTAATCCTGTTTCAACGTCCCTGGATCTAATCCTGGTATCAACGTCCCTGGATCTAATCCTGTTGTCAATGTCACTGGATGTACTCCTGGTGTCAACGTCCCTGGATCAAATCCTGGTATCAACGTCATTGGATCTAATCCTGGTGTAAACGAAACTGGATCAAATCCTGGTGTCAAGGTTCCTGTATGTAATCCTGGTTTCAACCTCACTGGATCTGATCCTGTTTTATGTCACTGGATCTAATCCTGGTGCCAGCGTCTGTGTATCTAATCCTGGTGTCGACGTCACTGAATCTTATCCTGGTGTCAACGTCCCTGGATCTAATCCTTTTGTCAACGTCCCTGGACCTAATCCGGGTGTCAACGTCATAGGATCTAATACTGATGTCAATGTCCCAGGATCTAATCCTGGTGTCAACATCACTGGATCTAATCCTGATGTCAGCGTCACTGGATCTAATCCTGGTGTCAACGTCAATGGATCTAAGCCTGGTGTCAACGTCCCAGGATCAAATCATGGTATCAATGTCCCAGGATCTAATCCTGGTATCAACGTCACTGGATCTATTCCTGGTTTCAACGTCCCTGGATCTAATCATGGTGTCAACGTCACTGGATCTGATCCTGGTGTCAACGTCCCTGGATCTGATCCTGGTGTCAATGTCCATGTACCTGAACCTGGTTTCATCGTCCCTGGATCTAATTCTGTAGTCAGTGTCATGGATCTAATCCTGGTGACAACGTCAATGGATCTAATCCTGGTGTCAACATCCCTGGATCTAATCCTGGTGTCAACGTCCCTGGATCTAAATGTGGTGTCAACGAACCTGGATCTAATCCAGGTGTCAACGAAACTGGATCTAATCCTGTTTCAACGTCCGTGGATCTAAACCTGGTATCAACGTCCCTGTATCTAATCCTGTTGTCATCGTCCCTGGATCTTATCATGGTGTCAATGTCACTGGATCTAATCATGGTATCAACGTCACTGGATCAAATTCTGGTGTCAACGTCACTGGATCCTATCCTGGTTTCAACGTCCCTGGATCTAATCATGGTGTCAACGTCACTGGATCCTATCCAGATTTCAACGTCCCTGGATCTAATCATGGTGTCAACGTCTCTGGATCAGATCCTGGTGTCAACGTCCCTGGATCTGATCCTGGTGTCAACGTCCATGGATCTGATCCTGGTTTCAACGTTTCTGGATCTAATCCTGGTGTCAGCGTCACTGGATCTAATCCTGGTGTCAACGAACCTGGATCTAATCCTGGTGTCAACGAAACTGGATCTAATCCTGTTTCAACGTCCCTGGATCTAAGCCCTGTGTCAACATTACTGGATCTGATCTTGGTGTCAACGTCCCTGGATCTGACCCTGTGTCAACGTCCTTGGAACTAATCCTGGTTTCAACGTCCCTGGATCTAATCCTGGTGTCAACGTCCCTGGGTCTAATTCTGGTGACAACGTCCCTGGATCTAATCCTGGTGTCAGCGTCACTGTATCTAATCCTGGTGTCAACGTCCATGGATCTAAACTGGTTTCAGCGTCACTGGATCTAATCCTGGTGTCAACGTCAATGGAACTAATCCTGGTGTCAACGTCCCTGGATCTAATCCTGGTGTCAAGGTCCCTGGATCTAATCATGGTGTCAGCGTCACTGGATCTAATCCTTGTGTCTACGTCACTGGATCTAATCCTGGTGTCAGCGTCACTGGATGTAATCCTGGTGTCAACGTCAATGGATCTAATCCTGGAGTCAATATCCCTGGGTCTAATACTGGTGTCACCATACCTGGATCTAATCCTGGTGTCAACGTCACTCGATCTAATCCTGGTTTCAACGTCCCTGGATCTGATCCTGGTATAGGCGTCACCGGATCTGATCCTGGTGTCAACGTCCTTGGATCTGATCCTGGTGTCAACGTCCCTGGATCAGATCCTGGTGTCAACGTACCTGAATCTAATCATGGTGTCAATGAATTGGATCTAATCCTGGTGTCCCCGTCCCTCGACCTAATCCTGGCATCAACGTCCCTGGATCTAATCCTGTTGTCAATGACACTGGATCTAATCCTGGTGTCAACGTCCCAGGATCTAATCCTGGATTCAATGTCCCTGCATCTAATCTTGGTGTCAAATTCACTGGATCTGATCCTGGTGTCAACGTCCCTGGATCTGATCCTGGTGTCAACGTCCCTGGATCTGATCCTGGTGTCAACGTACCTGAATCTAATCGCGGTGTCATCGATACTGGATATAATCCTGGTGTCCCCGTCCCTAGATCTAATCCTGGCATCAACGTCCCTGGATCTAATCCTGTTGTCAATGACACTGGATCTAATCCTGGTGTCAACGTCCCAGGATCTGATCCTGGTTTCAATGTCCCAGCATCTAATCCTGGTGTCAAAGTCACTGGATCTGATCCTGGTGTCAACGTCCCTGGATCTGATCCTGGTGTCAACGTCCCTGGATCTAATCCTGGTTTCAACGTCCCTGTATCTAATCCTGGTGTCAACGTCCCTGGATCTAATCCTGGAGTCAACGTCCCTAGATGTAATCCTGGTGTCAACGTTCCTGGATCTAATCCTGGTGACAAAGTCACTGGATATTTTCCTGGTGTCAACGTCATGGATCTGATCCTTGTGTCAACGTCAATGGATCTAATCCGAGGGTCAACGTACCTGTATATAATCCTGGTGACAGCGTCACTGTGTCTAATCGTGGTGTCAACGTCAATGGAAGTAATCCTGGTGTCAACGTCCCTGGAACTTATCATGGTGTCAACGTGCCTGGGTCTAATCCTGCTGTCAACGTCCCTGGATCTAATCCTAGAGTCAACGTCCATGGATCTAATCCTGGTGTCAACGTCCCTGGATCTAAACCTGGTGTCAACGTCACTGGATCTAATCCTGGTTTCAACATCCCTGGATCTGATCCTGGTGTAGGCGTCACCGGATCTGATCCTGGTGTCAACGTACCTGAATCTAATCGCGGTGTCAACGAAACTGGATCTAATCCTGGTGTCAACGTCACTGGATCTAATCCTGGTGTCAACGTCCCTGGATCTAATCCTGGTTTCAACGTCCCTGCATCTAATCCTGGTGTCAACGTCAGAGGATCTGATCCTGGTGTCAATGTCCCTGGATCTGATCCTGGTGTCAAGGTCCCTGGATCTATTCCTGGTTTCAACGTCCCTGTATCTAATCCTGGTGTCAACGTCCCTGGATCTAATCCTGGAGTCTACGACCCTAGATCTAATCCTGGTGTCAAAGTCACTGGATATTATCCTGGTGTCAACGTCATGGATCTGATCCTGGTGTCAACGTCACTGGTTCTAATCCTGGTTTCATTGTCCCTGGATCTAATCCTACTCTCAACATCACTGGATCTTATCCTGGTGTCAATGTCCCTGGGTCTAAATCTGGTGTGAACGTCCCTGGATCTAATTTTGGTGTCAACATCACTGTATCTAATCGTGGTGTCAACGTCCATGGTTCTAATCCTGGTATCTGCGTCACTGGATCTAATCATGGTGTCAACATCAATGGATCTAATCCGAGTGTCACCGTCCCTGTATATAATCCTGGTGACAGCATCACTGGGTTTATTCGTGGTGTCAATGTCATTGGAACTAATCCTGGTGTCAACGTCCTGGATCTTATCATGGTGTCAATGTCCCTGGGTCTAATTCTGGTGTCAACGTCCCTGGATCTAATACTGGTGTCATGGTCCCTGGATCTAATCCTGGTGTCAGCATCACTGGATCTAATCCTGGTGTCAACATCCCTGGATCTAATCATGGTGTCAACGTCTCTGGATCAGATCCTGGTGTCAACGTCCCTGGATCTGATCCTGGTGTTAACGTCCATGGATCTGATCCTGGTTTCAACGTCCCTGGATCTAATCACGGTGTCAGCGTCACTGGATCTAATCCTGGTGTCAACGAACCTGGATCTAATCCTGGTGTCAACGAAACTGGATCTAATCCTGTTTCAACGTCCCTGGATCTAATCCTGATATCAACGTCCCTGGATCTAAGCCCTGTGTCAACATCACTGGATCTGATCTTGGTGTCAACGTCCCTGGATCTGACCCTGTGTCAACGTCCTTGGAACTAATCCTGGTTTCAACGTCCCTGGATCTATCCTGGTGTCAACGTCCATGGATCGAATTCTGGAGACAACGTCCCTGGATCTAATCCTGGTGTCAATGTCCCTGGATCTAATCCTGGTGTCAAAGTCACTGGATCTAATCCTTGTGTCAACGTCATGGATCTGATCCTGGTGTCAGCGTCACTGGATCTAATCTTGGTGTCTACGACACTGGTTCATATCCTGGTGTCAACGTCCCTGGGTCTAATTCTGGTTACAACGTCCCTGGATCTAATCCTGGTGTCAGCGTCACTGTATCTAATCTTGGTGTCTACGACACTGGTTCATATCCTGGTGTCAACGTCCCTGGGTCTAATTCTGGTGACAACGTCCCTGGATCTAATCCTGGTGTCAGCGTCACTGTATCTAATCCTGGTGTCAACGTCCATGGATCTAAACTGGTTTCACCGTCACTGGTTCTAATCCTGGTGTCAACGTCAATGGATCTAATCCTGGTGTCAACGTCCCTGGATCTAATCCTGGTGTCGAGGTCCATGGATCTAATCCTGGTGTCAGCGTCACTGGATCTAATCCTTGTGTCAACGTCACTGGATCTAATCCTGGTGTAAGCGTCACTGGATGTAATCCTGGTGTCAACGTCACTGGATCTAATCCTGTTGTCAACGTCCCTAGATCTAATTCTGGTGTCAACATCCCTGGATCTTATCCTGGAGTCAATGTCCCTGGGTCTAATACTGGTGTCATCGTCCCTGGATCTAATCCTGGTGTCAACGTCACTGGATCTAATCCTGGTTTCAACGTCCCTGGATCTGATCCTGGTGTAGGCGTCACCGAATCTGATCCTGGTGTCAACGTCCTTGGATCTGATCCTGGTGTCAACGTCCCTGGATCTGATCCTGGTGTCAACGTACCTGAATCTAATCATGGTGTCAACGAATTGGATCTAAACCTGGTGTCCACGTCCCTCCACCTTATCCTGGCATCTACGTCCCTGGATCTAATCCTGTTGTCAATGATACTGGATCTAATCCTGGTGTCAACGTCCCAGGATCTAATCCTGGATTCAATGTCCCTGCATCTAATCCTGGTGTCAAAGTCACTGGATCTGATCCTGGTGTCAACGTCCCTGGATCTGATCCTGGTGTCAACGTACCTGAATCTAATCGCGGTGTCAACGAAACTGCATCTAATCCTGGTGTCCACGTCCCTCGATCTAATCCTGGCATCAACGTCCCTGGATCTAATCCTGGTTTCAATGTCCCTGCATCTAATCCTGGTGTCAAAGTCACTGGATCTGATCCTGGTGTCAACGTCCCTGGATATGATCCTGGTGTCAACGTCCCTGGATCTAATCCTGGTTTCAAAGTCCCTGTATCTAATCCTGGTGTCAACGTCCCTGGATCTAATCCTGGAGTCAACGTCCCTAGATCTAATCCTGGTGTCAACGTTCCTGGATCTAATCCTGGTGACAAAGTCACTGGATCTTTTCCTGGTGTCAATGTCATGGATCTGATCCTTGTGTCAACGTCAATGGATCTAATCCGAGGGTCATTGTCCTTGTATATAATCCTGGGGACAGCGTCACTGGGTCTAATCGTGGTGTCAACGTCAATGGAACTAATCCTGGTGTCAACGTCCCTGGTCTTATCATGGTGTCAACGTGCCTGGGTCTAATTCTGGTGTCAACGTCCCTGGATCCAATCCTGGTGTCATGGTCCCTGGATCTAATCCTGGTGTCAACGTCACTGGATCTTATACTGGTGTCAACGTCCCTGGGTATAAACTGGTGTCAACGTCCCTGTATCTAATCCTGGTGTCAGCGTCACTCGATCTAATCATGGTGTCAACGTCCCTGGATCTAATCCTGGTGTCAGCATCTCTGGATCTAATCCTGGTGTCAACGTCACTGGATCTAATCCTGGTGTCAACGTCCCTGGATCTAATCCTGGTTTCAACGTCCCTGCATCTAATCCTGGTGTCAACGTCAGAGGATCTGATCCTGGTGTCAATGTCCCTGGATCTGATCCTGGTGTCAAGGTCCCTGGATCTATTCCTGGTTTCAACGTCCCTGTATCTAATCCGGGTGTCAACGTCCCTGGATCTAATCCTGGAGTCTACGACCCTAGATCTAATCCTGGTGTCAAAGTCACTGGATATTATCCTGGTGTCAACGTCATGGATCTGATCCTGGTGTCAAAGTCACTGATTCTAATCCTGGTTTCATTGTCCCTGGATCTAATCCTGCTCTCAACATCACTGGATCTTATCCTGGTGTCAATGTCCCTGGGTCTAAATCTGGTGTGAACGTCCCTGGATCTAATTTTGGTGTCAACATCACTGTATCTAATCGTGGTGTCAACGTCCATGGTTCTAATCCTGGTATCAGCGTCACTGGATCTAATCCTGGTGTCAACATCAATGGATCTAATCCGAGTGTCAAAGTCCCTGTATATAATCCTGGTGACAGCGTCACTGGGTTTATTCGTGGTGTCAATGTCAATGGAACTAATCCTGGTGTCAACGTCCTGGATCTTATCATGGTGTCAATGTCCCTGGGTCTAATTCTGGTGTCAACGTCCCTGGATCTAATACTTGTGTCATGGTCCCTGGATCTAATCCTGGTGTCAGCATCACTGGATCTAATCCTGGTGTCAACATCCCTGGATCTAATCATGGTGTCAACGTCTCTGGATCAGATCCTGGTGTCAACGTCCCTGGATCTGATCCTGGTGTTAACGTCCATGGATCTGATCCTGGTTTCAACGTCCCTGGATCTAATCACGGTGTCAGCGTCACTGGATCTAATCCTGGTGTCAACGAACCTGGATCTAATCCTGGTGTCAACGAAACTGGATCTAATCCTGTTTCAACGTCCCTGGATCTAATCCTGATATCAACGTCCCTGGATCTAAGCCCTGTGTCAACATCACTGGATCTGATCTTGGTGTCAACGTCCCTGGATCTGACCCTGTGTCAACGTCCTTGTACTAATCCTGGTTTCAACGTCCCTGGATCTATCCTGGTGTCAACGTCCATGGATCTAATTCTGGAGTCAACGTCCCTGGATCTAATCCTGGTGTCAATGTCCCTGGATCTAATCCTGGTGTCGAGGTCCATGGATCTAATCCTGGTGTCAGCGTCAGTGGATCTAATCCTGGTGTCAACGTCCCTGGATCTAATCCTGGTTTCAATGTCCCTGCATCTAATCCTGGTGTCAAAGTCACTGGATCTAATCCTTGTGTCAACGTCATGGATCTGATCCTGGTGTCAGCGTCACTGGATCTAATCTTGGTGTCTACGACACTGGTTCATATCCTGGTGTCAACGTCCCTGGGTCTAATTCTGGTGACAACGTCCCTGGATCTAATCCTGGTGTCAGCGTCACTGTATCTAATTCTGGTGTCAACGTCCATGGATCTAAACTGGTTTCACCGTCACTGGTTCTAATCCTGGTGTCAACGTCAATGGATCTAATCCTGGTGTCAACGTCCCTGGATCTAATCCTGGTGTCGAGGTCCATGGATCTAATCCTGGTGTCAGCGTCACTGGATCTAATCCTTGTGTCAACGTCACTGGATCTAATCCTGGTGTAAGCGTCACTGGATGTAATCCTGGTGTCAACGTCACTGGATCTAATCCTGTTGTCAACGTCCCTAGATCTAATTCTGGTGTCAACATCCCTGGATCTTATCCTGGAGTCAATGTCCCTGGGTCTAATACTGGTGTCATCGTCCCTGGATCTAATCCTGGTGTCAACGTCACTGGATCTAATCCTGGTTTCAACGTCCCTGGATCTGATCCTGGTGTAGGCGTCACCGAATCTGATCCTGGTGTCAACGTCCTTGGATCTGATCCTGGTGTCAACGTCCCTGGATCTGATCCTGGTGTCAACGTACCTGAATCTAATCATGGTGTCAACGAATTGGATCTAAACCTGGTGTCCACGTCCCTCCACCTTATCCTGGCATCTACGTCCCTGGATCTAATCCTGTTGTCAATGACACAGGATCTAATCCTGGTGTCAACGTCCCAGGATCTAATCCTGGATTCAATGTCCCTGCATCTAATCCTGGTGTCAAAGTCACTGGATCTGATCCTGGTGTCAACGTCCCTGGATCTGATCCTGGTGTCAACGTACCTGATTCTAATCGCGGTGTCAACGAAACTGCATCTAATCCTGGTGTCCACGTCCCTCGATCTAATCCTGGCATCAACGTCCCTGGATCTAATCCTGGTTTCAACGTCCCTGCATCTAATCCTGGTGTCAAAGTCACTGGATCTGATCCTGGTGTCAACGTCCCTGGATATGATCCTGGTGTCAACGTCCCTGGATCTAATCCTGGTTTCAAAGTCCCTGAATCTAATCCTGGTGTCAACGTCCCTGGATCTAATCCTGGAGTCAACGTCCCTAGATCTAATCCTGGTGTCAACGTTCCTGGATCTAATCCTGGTGACAAAGTCACTGGATCTTTTCCTGGTGTCAATGTCATGGATCTGATCCTTGTGTCAACGTCAATGGATCTAATCCGAGGGTCATTGTCCTTGTATATAATCCTGGGGACAGCGTCACTGGGTCTAATCGTGGTGTCAACGTCAATGGAACTAATCCTGGTGTCAACGTCCCTGGATCTTATCATGGTGTCAACGTGCCTGGGTCTAATTCTGGTGTCAACGTCCCTGGATCCAATCCTGGTGTCATGGTCCCTGGATCTAATCCTGCTGTCAACGTCCCTGGATCTAATCCTGGAGTCAACGTCCCTGGATCTAATCCTGGTGTCATGGTCCCTGGATCTAATCCTGGTGTCAACGTCACTGGATCTTATACTGGTGTCAACGTCCCTGGGTATAAACTGGTGTCAACGTCCCTGTATCTAATCCTGGTGTCAGCGTCACTCGATCTAATAATGGTGTCAACGTCCCTGGATCTAATCCTGGTGTCAGCATCTCTGGGTCTAATTCTGGTGTCAACGTCCCTGGATCTAATCCTGGTGTCATCGTCACTGGATCTAATCCTGGTGTCAACGTCACTGGATCTTATCCTGAGGTCAACGTCCCTGGTTCTAATCCTTTTTTCAACGTCCCTGGACCTAATCCTGGTGTCAAAGTCACTGGATCTAATTCTGCTGTCAACGTCCTGGATCTAATCCTGGTGTCATCGTCACTGGATCTAATCCTGGTGTCAACGTCACTGGATCTTATCCTGAGGTCAACGTCCCTGGTTCTAATCCTTTTTTCAACGTCCCTGGACCTAATCCTAGTGTCAAAGTCACTGGATCTAATCCTGCTGTCAACGTCCTGGATCTAATCCTGGTGTCAACGTCCCTAGGTCTAATTCTGGTGTCAACGTCCCTGGATCTAATACTGGAGACAACGTCCCTAGATCTAACCCTGTGTCAACGTCCCTGGATCTAATCCTGGTTTCAACGTCACTGGATCTAATCCTGGTGTTTACGTCACTGGATCTAATCCTGGTGTCAACTTCCCTGGATCTGACCCTTGAGTCAGTGTCACTGGATCTAATCCTGGTGTCAAAGTCACTGGATTTAATTCTGGATCAACGTCCCTGATTCTAATCCTGCTGTCAACGTCCCTGTATATAATCCTGGTATCAACGTCACTGATTCTGATCCTGGTTTTAACGTCCCTGGATCTGATCCTGGTGTCAACGTCACTGGATCTGATCCAGGTGTAAACGTCACTGGATCTGATCTTGGTTTCAACGTCCCTGGATCTCATCCTGGTGTCAGCATCACTGGATATAATCCGCTGTCAACGTCAATGGATCTAATCCTGGTGTAAACGTCACTAGATCTAATCCTGGTGTCAAAGTCCTGGATCTAATCCTGGTGTCAACGTCCCTGGATCTAATCCTGGTGTCATGGTACCTTGATCTAATTCTGGTGTCAACGTCTTTGGATCTATCCTGGTGTCAACATCCTTGGATCTAATCTTAGTATCAACGTCCCTGTATCTAATCCTGGTGTCAACATCACTGGATCTAATCCTGCTGTCAACGTCCCTGGATCGAATCCTGCTGTCAACGTCCGTTGATATAATCCTGGTGTCAGGTCCTGGATCTAATCCTGGTGTCAACTTCCCTGGATCTAATCTTGGTGTCCACGTCCCTGGATCTGATCCTGGTGTCAGTGTCACTGGATATATTCCTGGTGTCAATGTCACTGGATCTAATCCTGGTGTCATGGTCCCTGGATCTAAACCTGGTGTCAACGTCACTGGATCTGATCCTGGTGTCAACGTCCCTGGATCTATTCTGATGTCAACGTCCCTGGATCTAATCCTGTTGTCAATGTCACTGGATCTAATCTTGGTGTCCACGTCCCTGGATCTGATCCTGGTGTCAGTGTCACTGGATATATTCCTGGTGTCAATGTCACTGGATCTAATCCTGGTGTCATGGTCCCTGGATCTAAACCTGGTGTCAACGTCACTGGATCTGATCCTGGTGTCAACGTCCCTGGATCTATTCTGGTGTCAACGTCCCTGGATCTAATCCTGTTGTCAATGTCACTGGATCTAATCTTGGTGTCAACGTCCCTGGATCTAATCCTGGTGTCAGCTTCACTGGATCTAATCCTGGTGTCAAACGTCCCTGGATCTAATCCTTGAGGCAATGTCCCTGGATCTAATCCTGGTGTCAAGGTCCCTGGATCTAATCCTGTTGTAAACATCCCTGGTTCTAATCCTGTTGTCAAAGTCCCTGGATCTAATCCTGGAGTCAATGTCCCTGGATCTGTCCTGGTGCAACGTCCCTGGGTGTAATCCTTGTGTCAACGTCCCGGGATCTAATCCTCGTGTCAACGTCACTGGATCCTATCCTGGTGTCAACGTCCATGGATTTCATCCTAGTGTCAGCGTCACTGGATATAATCCTGGTGTCAAAGTCAGTGGATCTAATTCTGGAGTCGGTGTCCCTGATTCTAATCCTTGTGTCAACGTCACTGGATCTAATCCTGGTGTCATGGACCCTGGATCTAATCCTGGTGTCAATGTCACTGGATCTAATCCTGGTTACAACATCCTTGGATATGATCCTGGTGTCCGCGTCACTGGATCTGATCCTGGTGTCAACGTCCTTCTATCTGATCCTGGTGTCAACGTCCCGGGATCTGATCCTGGTTTCAACGTCCCTGGATCTAATCCTGGTGTCAGCGTCACTAATCTAATCCTGGTGTCGGCGTCAATGGATATAATCCTGGTTTCAACGTCACTGGATCTAATCCTGGTGTCAGCTTCACTGGATCTAATCCTGGTGTCAAACGTCACTGGATCTAATCTTGGTGTCAGCGTCACTTGATCTAATCCTGGTGTCAACTTCAATGGATCTCATCTTGGTGTCAACGTCCCTGGATATAATCCTGGTGTCAACGCCGGGATCTAATCCTGGTGTCAACGTCACATGATCTAATCCTGGAGGCAACGTCCCTGGATCTAATCCTGGTGTCAACATCACGGGATCTAATCCTGTTGTCAACGTCCTGGTGTCAACAACCCTGGATCTAATCCTTTTGTCAGCATCACTGGATCTAATCCTGGTGTCAACGTCCCTGGTTCTAATCCTGGTGTCAGCGCCACTGGATCTAATCCTGGTGTCAAACGTCACTGGATCTAATCTTGGTGTCAGCGTCACTTGATCTAATCCTGGTGTCAACTTCAATGGATCTAATCTTGGTGTCAACGTCCCTGGATATAATCCTAGTGTCAACGCCGGGATCTGATCCTGGTGTCAACGTCACATGATCTAATCCTGGAGGCAACGTCCCTGGATCTAATCCTGGTGTCAACTTCACTGGATCAAATCCTGTTGTCAACGTCCTGGTGTCAACAACCCTGGATCTAATCCTGTTGTCAGCATCACTGGATCTAATCCTGGTGTCAACGTCCCTGGTTCTAATCCTGGTGTCAACGTCCCTGGATCTAATCCTGGTGTCAGGGTCCCGGGATCTAATCCTGGTGTCAACGTCACTGGATCTTATCCTAGTGTCAACGTCCCTGGATCAATTCTGGTGTCAACGTTTCTGGATCTGATCCTGGATTCAGCGACACTGGATCTGATCCTGGTGTCAGCGTCACTGGATCTGATCCTGGTTAAAACATCCCTGGATCTAATCCTGGAGTCAGCGTCACTGGATCTAATCCTTGTGTCAAAGTCCCTGGATCTGATCCTGAGGTCAACATCCCTGTATCTGATTCTGGTTTCCAAGTCCCTGGATCTAATCCTGGTGTCAACGTCACTAGATCTTAACCTGGTGTAATCGTCCCTGGATTTGATCCTAGTGTCAGCGTCACTGGATATAATCCTGGTGTCAAAGTCACTGGATCTAATTCTGGAGTCGACGTCCCTGATTCTAATCCTGGTGTCATCGTCCCTCGATCTAATCCTGGTATCAACGTCACAGGGTCTAATCCTGGTGTCAACGTCATGGATCAGATCATGTTGTCAGCGTCACTGGATCTAATCCTGGTGTCAATGTCACTGGATCTAATCCTGGTGTCATGGTCCCTGGATCTAATCCTGGTGTCAACGTCATTGGAACTTATCTTGGTTTCATCGTCCCTGGATCTAATTCTGGTGTTAACGTCCCTGGATCAAATCCTGGTGTCAGCGTCACAGGATCTAATCCTGGTGTCAACGTCCCTGGATCTAATCCTGGAATCAACGTCCCTGGATCTAATCCCGGTGTCAAGGCCCCTTGATCTAATCCTGGTGTCAATGTCCCTGGATCTAATCCTGGTGTCAATGTCCGTGGATCTAATCCTGGTGACAACATCACTGGATATAATCCTGGTGTCAACGTCCCTGGATCTAATCTTGGTTTCAATGTCCCTGGTTCTAATCCTGGTTTCAACGTCCCTGGATCTAATCCTGGAGTCAACGTCCCTGGATCTAATCCTGTTGCCACGTCCCTGGGTCTAATCCTGGTGTCAACCTCCTGGGATCTAATCCTGGTGTCAACGTCCCTGGATCTGGTCCTGGTGTCAGCATCACTGGATCTAATCCTGGTTCAACGTCAATGGATCTAATCCTGGTGTCAACGTCCCTGGGTCTAATCCTGGTGTCAATGTCACTGGATCTATCCTGGTTTCAACGTCCCTGGATCTGATCCTGGTGTAAGCGTCATTGGTTCTGATCCTGGTGTCAACGTCCGTGATCTGATTCTGGTGTCAACGTCCCTGGATCTGATCCTGGTTTCAACGTCACTGGATCAAATCCTGGTGTCAGCGTCACTGGATCTGATCATGGTGTCAAGATCAGTGGATCTAATCCTGGTTTCAACGTCCCTGGATCTAATCCTGGTGTCAACGAAACTGGATTTAATCCTGGTGTCAATGTCCCTCAATCTAATCCTGGTATCAACGTCCCTTGATCTAATTTTTTTTTCAACGTCACTGGATCTAATCCTGGTGTCAACGTCCCTGGATCTAATCATGGTTTCAACGTCCCTGGATCTAATCCTGCTGTCAACGTCAATGGATCTAATCCTGGTTTCAACGTCACTAGATCTAATCATGGTTTCAACGTCCCTGGATCTAATCCTGGTGTCAACGTCCCTGGATCTAATCCTGGAGGCAATGTCCCTGGATCAAATCCTGGTGTCAACGTCCCTGTATCTAATCCTGGTGTCATGGTACCTTGATCTAATTCTGGTGTCAACGTTATTGGATCTTATCCTGGTGTCAACATTTTTGGATGTAATCTTAGTATCAACGTCCCTGGATCTAATCCTGGTGTCAACATCACTGGATCTAATCCTGGTGTCAACATCCCTGGATCGAATCCTGCTGTCAACGTCCGTTGATCTAATCCTGGTGTCAGGTCCATGGATCTAATCCTGGTGTCAACTTCCCTGGTCAAATCTTGGTGTCGACGTCCCTGGATCTGATCCTGGTGTCAGTGTCACTGGATATAATCCTGGTGTCAATGTCACTGGATCTAATCCTGGTGTCATGGTCCCTGGATCTAATCCTGGTGTCAACGTCACTGGATCTGATCCTGGTGTCAACGTCCGTGGATCTATTCTGGTGTCAACGTCCCTGGATCTAATCCTGGTGTCAGCGTTCTGGATCTAATCCTGGTGTCAAGGTCCCTGGATCTAATCCTGGTGTCAGCTTCACTGGATCTAATCCTGGTCAAACGTCACTGGATCTAATCCTGGAGTCAATGTCCCTGGATCCTATCCTGGTGTCAAGGTCCCTGGATGTAATCCTGGTGTCAGCTTCACTGGATCTAATCCTGGTGTCAAACGTCACTGGATCTAATCCTGGAGTCAATGTCCCTGGATCCTATCCTGGTGTCAAGGTCCCTGGAAGTAATCCTTGTGTCAACGTCCCGGGATCAAATCCTCGTGTCAACGTCACTGGATCTAATCCTGGTGTCAACGTCCCTGGATTTGATCCTAGTGTCAGCATCACTGGATATAATCCTGGTTTCAAAGTCAGTGGGCTAATTCTGGACCGACGTCCCTGATTCTAATCCTTGTGTCAACGTCACTGGATCTAATCCTGGTGTCATTGTCCCTGGATCTAATCCTGGTGTCAATGTCACTGGATCGAATCCTGGTTACAACGTCCCTGGATCTGATCCTGGTGTCAGCGTCTCTGGATCTGATCCTGGTGTCAACATCCTTCTATCTGATCCTGGTGTCAACGTCCCTGGATCTGATCCTGGTTTGAACGTCCCTGGATCTAATCCTAGTGTCAGCATCACTGGATCTAATCCAGGTGTCAACGTCAATGGATCCTATTCTGGTGTCAACATCACTAGATCTAATCCTGGTGTCAAAGTCCTGGATCTAATCCTGGTGTCAACGTCCCTGGATCAAATCCTGGTGTCAACGTACCTGGATCTAATCCTGGAGGCAATGTCCCTGGATCAAATCCTGGTGTCAACGACCCTGGATCTAATCCTGGTGTCATGTTACCATGATCTAATTCTGGTGTCAACGTCATTGGATCTTATCCTGGTGTCAACATCCTCGGACCTAATCTTAGTATCAACGTCCCTGGATCTAATCCTGGTGTCAACGTCACTGGATCTAATCCTGGTGTCAATGTCCCTGGATCGAATCCTGCTGTCAACGTCCGTTGATCTAATACTGGTGTCAGGTCCATGGATCTAATCCTGGTGTCAACTTCCCTGGATCTAATCCTGGTGTCAACCTCCCTGGATCTATTCCTGGTATCACCATCACTGGATCAAATACTGGTCTCAACGTCACTGGATCTAATCCTGGTGTCAACGTCCCTGGATCTAATCATGGTGTCAACATCACTGGATCTGATACTGGTTTCAACGTCCCTGGCTCTAATCCTGGTGTCAACGTCCCTGGATCTAATCCTGGTGTCAATGTCACTGGATCTAATCCTGGTGTCAGCGTCACTGGATCTAATCCTGGTGTCGGCGTCAATGGATATAATCCTGGTGTCAACGTCACTGGATCTAATCCTGGTGTCAACACCCTGGATCTAATCCAGGTGTCAGCTTCACTGGATCTAATCCTGGTGTCAAACGTCACTGGATCTAATCCTGGAGGCAATGTCCCTGGATCTAATCCTGGTGTCAGGTCCCTGGATCTAATCCTGGTGTCAACGTCCCTGGTTCTAATCCTGTTGTCAACGTCCCTGGATCTAATCCTGGAGTCAATGTCCCTGGATCTAATCCTGGTGCCACATCCCTGGGTCTAATCCTTGTGTCAACCTCCCGGGATTAATCCTTGTGTCAACGTCACTGGATCTAATCCTGGTGTCAACGTCCGTGGATTTGATCCTAGTGTCAGCGTCACTGGATATAATCCTGGTGTCAAAGTCAGTGGATCTAATTCTGGAGTCTACGTCCCTGATTCTAATCCTAGCGACAACGTCACTGGATCTAATCCTGGTGTCAAGGTCCCTGGATCTAATCCTGGTGTCAACGACCCTGGTTCTAAACCTGTTGTCAACGTCCCTGGATCTAATCCTGGAGTCAATGTCCCTGGATCTAATCATGGTGCCACATCCCTGGGTCTAATCCTTGTGACAACTTCCCGGGATTGATCCTTGTGTCAACGTCACTGGATCTAATCCTGGTGTCAACGTCCCTGGATTTGATCCTAGTGTCAGCGTCACTGGATATAATCCTGGTGTCAAAGTCAGTGGATCTAATTCTGGAGTCTACGTCCCTTATTCTAATCCTTGCGACAACGTCACTGGATCTAATCCTGGTGTCAAGGTCCCTGGATCTAATCCTGGTGTCAATATCACTGGATCTAATCCTGGTTACAACGTCCCTGGATCTGATCCTGGTGTCAGCGTCACTGGATCTGATCCTGGTGTCAACGTCCTTGGATCTGATCCTGGTGTCAAATTCCCTGGATCTGATCCTGGTTTGAATGTCCCTGGATCTAATCCTGGTGTCAGCATCACTGGATCCAATCCTGGTGTCAACGTCAATGGATCCTATCCTGGTGTCAACGTCCCTGGATCTAATCCTGGTGTCAACGTCACTGGATCTAATCCTGGTTTAAACATCCCTGGATCTGATTTGGTGTCAGCGTCACTGGATCTGATCCTGGTGTCAACGACCCTGGATCTGATCCTGATGTAAGCGGCACTGGATCTAATCCCGTTGTGAGCATCCCTGGATCTAATCCTGGTGTCAACGTCCAGGGATCTGATCCTGGTGTCATCGTCACTGGATCTAATCCTGGTGTCAACGTCACTGGATCTTATCCTGGTGTCAACGTCACTGGATCTAATCCTGGTGTCAACGTCCCTGGATCTAATCCTGGTGTCATGGTCCCTGGATCTTAATCTGGTGTCAACGTCATTATATCTTATCCTGGTGTCACGTCTCTGGATCTAGTCTTGGTGTCAACGTCCCTGGATCTAATCCTGGTTTCAACATCACTGGATCTACTCCAGGTGTCAACGTCCCTGGATCTAATCCTGGTATCCACGTCCCTGGATCTAATCCTGGTGTAAACGTCCATAGCTCTAATCCTGGTGTCAACGTCCCTGGATCTAATCCTGGTGTCAACGTCCCTGGGTCTAAACCTAGTGTCAGCGTCACTGGGCCTAATCCTGGTGTCAACGACACTGGATCTAATCCTGGTGTCAGCGTCAGTGGATCTAATCCTGGTGTCAAGATCACTGGATCTAATCCTGGTGTCAACGTCCCTAGGTCTAATCCTGGTGTCAACGAAACTGGATGTAATCCTGGAGTCAATGTCCCTGGATCTAATCCTGGTATCAACCTTCCTGGATCTAATCCTGTTTTCAACGTCACTGGATCTAATCCTGGTGTCAACCTCCTTGGATCTATTCCTGGTATCAACGTCACTGGATCAAATCCTGGTGTCAACGTCCCTGGATCTATTCTGGTGTCAACGTCCCTGGATCTAATCCTGTTGTCAATGTCACTGGATCTAATCTTGGTGTCAACGTCCCTGGATCTAATCCTGGTGTCAGCTTCACTGGATCTAATCCTGGTGTCAAACGTCCCTGGATCTAATCCTTGAGGCAATGTCCCTGGATCTAATCCTGGTGTCAAGGTCCCTGGATCTAATCCTGTTGTAAACATCCCTGGTTCTAATCCTGTTGTCAAAGTCCCTGGATCTAATCCTGGAGTCAATGTCCCTGGATCTGTCCTGGTGCAACGTCCCTGGGTGTAATCCTTGTGTCAACGTCCCGGGATCTAATCCTCGTGTCAACGTCACTGGATCCTATCCTGGTGTCAACGTCCATGGATTTCATCCTAGTGTCAGCGTCACTGGATATAATCCTGGTGTCAAAGTCAGTGGATCTAATTCTGGAGTCGGTGTCCCTGATTCTAATCCTTGTGTCAACGTCACTGGATCTAATCCTGGTGTCATGGACCCTGGATCTAATCCTGGTGTCAATGTCACTGGATCTAATCCTGGTTACAACATCCTTGGATATGATCCTGGTGTCCGCGTCACTGGATCTGATCCTGGTGTCAACGTCCTTCTATCTGATCCTGGTGTCAACGTCCCGGGATCTGATCCTGGTTTCAACGTCCCTGGATCTAATCCTGGTGTCAGCGTCACTAATCTAATCCTGGTGTCGGCGTCAATGGATATAATCCTGGTTTCAACGTCACTGGATCTAATCCTGGTGTCAGCTTCACTGGATCTAATCCTGGTGTCAAACGTCACTGGATCTAATCTTGGTGTCAGCGTCACTTGATCTAATCCTGGTGTCAACTTCAATGGATCTCATCTTGGTGTCAACGTCCCTGGATATAATCCTGGTGTCAACGCCGGGATCTAATCCTGGTGTCAACGTCACATGATCTAATCCTGGAGGCAACGTCCCTGGATCTAATCCTGGTGTCAACATCACGGGATCTAATCCTGTTGTCAACTTCCTGGTGTCAACAACCCTGGATCTAATCCTTTTGTCAGCATCACTGGATCTAATCCTGGTGTCAACGTCCCTGGTTCTAATCCTGGTGTCAGCGCCACTGGATCTAATCCTGGTGTCAAACGTCACTGGATCTAATCTTGGTGTCAGCGTCACTTGATCTAATCCTGGTGTCAACTTCAATGGATCTAATCTTGGTGTCAACGTCCCTGGATATAATCCTAGTGTCAACGCCGGGATCTGATCCTGGTGTCAACGTCACATGATCTAATCCTGGAGGCAACGTCCCTGGATCTAATCCTGGTGTCAACTTCACTGGATCTCATCCTGTTGTCAACGTCCTGGTGTCAACAACCCTGGATCTAATCCTGTTGTCAGCATCACTGGATCTAATCCTGGTGTCAACGTCCCTGGTTCTAATCCTGGTGTCAACGTCCCTGGATCTAATCCTGGTGTCAGGGTCCCGGGATCTAATCCTGGTGTCAACGTCACTGGATCTTATCCTAGTGTCAACGTCCCTGGATCAATTCTGGTGTCAACGTTTCTGGATCTGATCCTGGATTCAGCGACACTGGATCTGATCCTGGTGTCAGCGTCACTGGATCTGATCCTGGTTAAAACATCCCTGGATCTAATCCTGGAGTCAGCGTCACTGGATCTAATCCTTGTGTCAAAGTCCCTGGATCTGATCCTGAGGTCAACATCCCTGTATCTGATTCTGGTTTCCAAGTCCCTGGATCTAATCCTGGTGTCAACGTCACTAGATCTTAACCTGGTGTAATCGTCCCTGGATTTGATCCTAGTGTCAGCGTCACTGGATATAATCCTGGTGTCAAAGTCACTGGATCTAATTCTGGAGTCGACGTCCCTGATTCTAATCCTGGTATCATCGTCCCTCGATCTAATCCTGGTATCAACGTCACAGGGTCTAATCCTGGTGTCAACGTCATGGATCAGATCATGTTGTCAGCGTCACTGGATCTAATCCTGGTGTCAATGTCACTGGATCTAATCCTGGTGTCATGGTCCCTGGATCTAATCCTGGTGTCAACGTCATTGGAACTTATCTTGGTTTCATCGTCCCTGGATCTAATTCTGGTGTTAACGTCCCTGGATCAAATCCTGGTGTCAGCGTCACAGGATCTAATCCTGGTGTCAACGTCCCTGGATCTAATCCTGGAATCAACGTCCCTGGATCTAATCCCGGTGTCAAGGCCCCTTGATCTAATCCTGGTGTCAATGTCCCTGGATCTAATCCTGGTGTCAATGTCCGTGGATCTAATCCTGGTGACAACATCACTGGATATAATCCTGGTGTCAACGTCCCTGGATCTAATCTTGGTTTCAATGTCCCTGGTTCTAATCCTGGTTTCAACGTCCCTGGATCTAATCCTGGAGTCAACGTCCCTGGATCTAATCCTGTTGCCACGTCCCTGGGTCTAATCCTGGTGTCAACCTCCTGGGATCTAATCCTGGTGTCAACGTCCCTGGATCTGGTCCTGGTGTCAGCATCACTGGATCTAATCCTGGTTCAACGTCAATGGATCTAATCCTGGTGTCAACGTCCCTGGGTCTAATCCTGGTGTCAATGTCACTGGATCTATCCTGGTTTCAACGTCCCTGGATCTGATCCTGGTGTAAGCGTCATTGGTTCTGATCCTGGTGTCAACGTCCGTGATCTGATTCTGGTGTCAACGTCCCTGGATCTGATCCTGGTTTCAACGTCACTGGATCAAATCCTGGTGTCAGCGTCACTGGATCTGATCATGGTGTCAAGATCAGTGGATCTAATCCTGGTTTCAACGTCCCTGGATCTAATCCTGGTGTCAACGAAACTGGATTTAATCCTGGTGTCAATGTCCCTCAATCTAATCCTGGTATCAACGTCCCTTGATCTAATTTTTTTTTCAACGTCACTGGATCTAATCCTGGTGTCAACGTCCCTGGATCTAATCATGGTTTCAACGTCCCTGGATCTAATCCTGCTGTCAACGTCAATGGATCTAATCCTGGTTTCAACGTCACTAGATCTAATCATGGTTTCAACGTCCCTGGATCTAATCCTGGTGTCAACGTCCCTGGATCTAATCCTGGAGGCAATGTCCCTGGATCAAATCCTGGTGTCAACGTCCCTGTATCTAATCCTGGTGTCATGGTACCTTGATCTAATTCTGGTGTCAACGTTATTGGATCTTATCCTGGTGTCAACATTTTTGGATGTAATCTTAGTATCAACGTCCCTGGATCTAATCCTGGTGTCAACATCACTGGATCTAATCCTGGTGTCAACATCCCTGGATCGAATCCTGCTGTCAACGTCCGTTGATCTAATCCTGGTGTCAGGTCCATGGATCTAATCCTGGTGTCAACTTCCCTGGTCAAATCTTGGTGTCGACGTCCCTGGATCTGATCCTGGTGTCAGTGTCACTGGATATAATCCTGGTGTCAATGTCACTGGATCTAATCCTGGTGTCATGGTCCCTGGATCTAATCCTGGTGTCAACGTCACTGGATCTGATCCTGGTGTCAACGTCCGTGGATCTATTCTGGTGTCAACGTCCCTGGATCTAATCCTGGTGTCAGCGTTCTGGATCTAATCCAGGTGTCAAGGTCCCTGGATCTAATCCTGGTGTCAGCTTCACTGGATCTAATCCTGGTCAAACGTCACTGGATCTAATCCTGGAGTCAATGTCCCTGGATCCTATCCTGGTGTCAAGGTCCCTGGATGTAATCCTGGTGTCAGCTTCACTGGATCTAATCCTGGTGTCAAACGTCACTGGATCTAATCCTGGAGTCAATGTCCCTGGATCCTATCCTGGTGTCAAGGTCCCTGGAAGTAATCCTTGTGTCAACGTCCCGGGATCAAATCCTCGTGTCAACGTCACTGGATCTAATCCTGGTGTCAACGTCCCTGGATTTGATCCTAGTGTCAGCATCACTGGATATAATCCTGGTTTCAAAGTCAGTGGGCTAATTCTGGACCGACGTCCCTGATTCTAATCCTTGTGTCAACGTCACTGGATCTAATCCTGGTGTCATTGTCCCTGGATCTAATCCTGGTGTCAATGTCACTGGATCGAATCCTGGTTACAACGTCCCTGGATCTGATCCTGGTGTCAGCGTCTCTGGATCTGATCCTGGTGTCAACATCCTTCTATCTGATCCTGGTGTCAACGTCCCTGGATCTGATCCTGGTTTGAACGTCCCTGGATCTAATCCTAGTGTCAGCATCACTGGATCTAATCCAGGTGTCAACGTCAATGGATCCTATTCTGGTGTCAACATCACTAGATCTAATCCTGGTGTCAAAGTCCTGGATCTAATCCTGGTGTCAACGTCCCTGGATCAAATCCTGGTGTCAACGTACCTGGATCTAATCCTGGAGGCAATGTCCCTGGATCAAATCCTGGTGTCAACGACCCTGGATCTAATCCTGGTGTCATGTTACCATGATCTAATTCTGGTGTCAACGTCATTGGATCTTATCCTGGTGTCAACATCCTCGGACCTAATCTTAGTATCAACGTCCCTGGATCTAATCCTGGTGTCAACATCACTGGATCTAATCCTGGTGTCAATGTCCCTGGATCGAATCCTGCTGTCAACGTCCGTTGATCTAATACTGGTGTCAGGTCCATGGATCTAATCCTGGTGTCAACTTCCCTGGATCTAATCCTGGTGTCAACCTCCCTGGATCTATTCCTGGTATCACCATCACTGGATCAAATACTGGTCTCAACGTCACTGGATCTAATCCTGGTGTCAACGTCCCTGGATCTAATCATGGTGTCAACATCACTGGATCTGATACTGGTTTCAACGTCCCTGGCTCTAATCCTGGTGTCAACGTCCCTGGATCTAATCCTGGTGTCAATGTCACTGGATCTAATCCTGGTGTCAGCGTCACTGGATCTAATCCTGGTGTCGGCGTCAATGGATATAATCCTGGTGTCAACGTCACTGGATCTAATCCTGGTGTCAACACCCTGGATCTAATCCAGGTGTCAGCTTCACTGGATCTAATCCTGGTGTCAAACGTCACTGGATCTAATCCTGGAGGCAATGTCCCTGGATCTAATCCTGGTGTCAGGTCCCTGGATCTAATCCTGGTGTCAACGTCCCTGGTTCTAATCCTGTTGTCAACGTCCCTGGATCTAATCCTGGAGTCAATGTCCCTGGATCTAATCCTGGTGCCACATCCCTGGGTCTAATCCTTGTGTCAACCTCCCGGGATTAATCCTTGTGTCAACGTCACTGGATCTAATCCTGGTGTCAACGTCCGTGGATTTGATCCTAGTGTCAGCGTCACTGGATATAATCCTGGTGTCAAAGTCAGTGGATCTAATTCTGGAGTCTACGTCCCTGATTCTAATCCTAGCGACAACGTCACTGGATCTAATCCTGGTGTCAAGGTCCCTAGATCTAATCCTGGTGTCAACGACCCTGGTTCTAAACCTGTTGTCAACGTCCCTGGATCTAATCCTGGAGTCAATGTCCCTGGATCTAATCATGGTGCCACATCCCTGGGTCTAATCCTTGTGACAACTTCCCGGGATTGATCCTTGTGTCAACGTCACTGGATCTAATCCTGGTGTCAACGTCCCTGGATTTGATCCTAGTGTCAGCGTCACTGGATATAATCCTGGTGTCAAAGTCAGTGGATCTAATTCTGGAGTCTACGTCCCTTATTCTAATCCTTGCGACAACGTCACTGGATCTAATCCTGGTGTCAAGGTCCCTGGATCTAATCCTGGTGTCAATATCACTGGATCTAATCCTGGTTACAACGTCCCTGGATCTGATCCTGGTGTCAGCGTCACTGGATCTGATCCTGGTGTCAACGTCCTTGGATCTGATCCTGGTGTCAAATTCCCTGGATCTGATCCTGGTTTGAATGTCCCTGGATCTAATCCTGGTGTCAGCATCACTGGATCCAATCCTGGTGTCAACGTCAATGGATCCTATCCTGGTGTCAACGTCCCTGGATCTAATCCTGGTGTCAACGTCACTGGATCTAATCCTGGTTTAAACATCCCTGGATCTGATTTGGTGTCAGCGTCACTGGATCTGATCCTGGTGTCAACGACCCTGGATCTGATCCTGATGTAAGCGGCACTGGATCTAATCCCGTTGTGAGCATCCCTGGATCTAATCCTGGTGTCAACGTCCAGGGATCTGATCCTGGTGTCATCGTCACTGGATCTAATCCTGGTGTCAACGTCACTGGATCTTATCCTGGTGTCAACGTCACTGGATCTAATCCTGGTGTCAACGTCCCTGGATCTAATCCTGGTGTCATGGTCCCTGGATCTAAATCTGGTGTCAACGTCATTATATCTTATCCTGGTGTCACGTCTCTGGATCTAGTCTTGGTGTCAACGTCCCTGGATCTAATCCTGGTTTCAACATCACTGGATCTACTCCAGGTGTCAACGTCCCTGGATCTAATCCTGGTATCCACGTCCCTGGATCTAATCCTGGTGTAAACGTCCATAGCTCTAATCCTGGTGTCAACGTCCCTGGATCTAATCCTGGTGTCAACGTCCCTGGGTCTAAACCTAGTGTCAGCGTCACTGGGCCTAATCCTGGTGTCAACGACACTGGATCTAATCCTGGTGTCAGCGTCAGTGGATCTAATCCTGGTGTCAAGATCACTGGATCTAATCCTGGTGTCAACGTCCCTAGGTCTAATCCTGGTGTCAACGAAACTGGATGTAATCCTGGAGTCAATGTCCCTGGATCTAATCCTGGTATCAACCTTCCTGGATCTAATCCTGTTTTCAACGTCACTGGATCTAATCCTGGTGTCAACCTCCTTGGATCTATTCCTGGTATCAACGTCACTGGATCAAATCCTGGTGTCAACGTCACTGGAGCTAATCCTGGTTTCAACATCCCTGGATCTAATCATGGTATCGACGTCACTGGATCTGAACCTGGTGTCAACCTCCCTGGATCTGATCCTGGTGCCAACGTCCATGGATCTGATCCTGGTTTCAAAGTCCCTGGATCTAATACTGGTGTCATCGTTACTGGATCTAATCCTGGTGTCAACGTCAATGGATCTAATCCTGGTGTCAACGTCCCTGGATGTAATCCTGGTGTCAACATCCCTGGATCTAACACTTCTGTCAACGAAACTAAATCTAATCCTGTTTCAACGTCCCTGGATCTAATCCTGGTATCGGCGTCCCTGGATCTAATCCTGTTGTTAATGTCACTGGACGTACTCTTGGTGTCAACGTCCCTGGATCTAATCCTGGTACCAACGTCATTGGATCTAATCCTGGTGTCAACGAAACTGGATCTAATCCTGGTGTCAAAGTTCCTGTATGTAATCCTGGTGTCAACCTCACTGGATCTGATCCTGGTTTATGTCACTGGATCTAATCCTGGTGCCAGCGTCTGTGGATCTAATCCTGGTGTCGACGCCACTGAATCTTATCCTGGTGTCAACGTCCCTGGATCTAATCCTTTAGTCAACGTCCCTGGACCTAATCCTGGTGTCAACGTCATTGGATCTAATACTGATGTACACGACCCTGGATCTAATCCTGGTGTCAACATCACTGGATCTAATCCTGATGTCAGTGTCACTGGATCTATTCCTTGTGTCAACGTCACTGGATCTAATCCTGGTGTCAGCGTCACTTGATATAATCCTAGTGTCACCGTCCCAGGGTCTAATCCTGGTGTCAACGATTCTGGATCTAATCCTGGTGTCAACGTCCCTGGATCTAATCCTGGTATCAACGTCCCTGGATGTAATCTTGTTGTCAACGTCCCTTGATCTAATCCTGGTGTCAACGTCAATGGATACTATCCTGGTGTCAACGTCCCTGGATCTAATCCTGGTGTCAACGTCACTGGATCTAATACTGGTTTCAACATCCCTGGATCTGATCTTGGTGTCAGCGTCACTGGATCTGATCCTGGTGTCAACGACCCTGGATCTGATCCTGGTTCAACGTCCATGGATCTGATCCTGGTTTCAATGTCCCTGGATCTAATCCTGGTGTCAACGTCACTGGATCTAATCCTGGTGTCAATGAAACTGGATCTAATCCTGGTGTCAACGTCCCTTCATCTAATCCTGGTGTCAGCGTCACTGGATCTAATCCTAGTTTCAACGTCCCTGGTACTAATCATGGTGTCAACGTCCCTGGCTCTAATCCTGGTGTCAACCTCCCTGGATCTAATCCTGGTGTCAACGTCCCTGGGTCTAATCCTGGTGTCAACTTCCCTGGATCTAATCCTGGTGTCAACGTCCCTGGATCTAATCCTGGTATCAACGTCCCTGGATCTAATCCTGTTGCCAACGTCACTGGATCTAATCCTGGTGTCAACCTCCTTGGATCTATTCCTGGTATCAACGTCACTGCATCAAATCCTGGTGTCAACGTCACTGGATCTAATCCTGGTTTCAACATCCCTGGATCTAATCATGGTATCGACGACCCTGGATCTGATCCTGGTGTCAACATCCATGGATCTGATCCTGGTTTCAACGTCCCTGGATCTAATCCTGGTGTCAGCGTCACTGGATCTAATCCTGGTGTCAACGTCAATGGATCTAATCCTGGTGTCAAAACCTGGATCTAATCCTGGTGTCAACGAAACTGGATCTAATCCTGTTTCAACGTCCCTGGATCTAATCCTGGTATCAACGTCCCTGTATCTAAGCCCTGTGTCAACATCACTGGATCTGATCATGGTGTCAACATCCGTGGATCTGACCCTGTGTCAACGTCCTTGGAACTAATCCTGGTTTCATCGTCCCTGGATGTAATCCAGGTGTCAACATCCATGGATCTAATTCTGGAGTCAACGTCCCTGGATCTAATCCTGGTGTCAACGTCAATGGATCTAATCCTGGTGTCAACGTCCCTGGATCTAATCCTGTTGTCAAGGTCCCTGGACCTAATCCTGGTTTCAGCGTCACTGGATCTAATCCTTGTGTTAACGTCACTGGATCTAATCCTGGTATCAGCGTCACTGGATGTAATCTTGGTTTCAACGTCACTGGATCTAATCCTGGTGTCAGCATCACTGGATCTAATCCTGGTGTCAACGTCAATGGATCTAATCCTGGTCTCAACGTCCCTGTACATAATCCTGGAGTCATGGTCCCTGTATCTAACCCTGGTGTCAACGTCAATGGAACTAATCCTGGTGTCAACGTCACTGGGTCTAATTCTGGTGTCAACGTCCCTGGTTCTAATCCTGGTGTCATGGTCCCAGGATCTATTCCTGGTGTCAACATCACTGGATCTTATACTGGTGTACGTCCCTGGGTCTAATTCTGGTGTCAACGTCCCTGTATCTAATCCTGGTGTCAGCGTCACTCGATCTACTCCTGGTGTCAACGTCCCTGGATGTAATCTTGGTGTCAGTGACACTGGATCTAATCCTGGTGTCAACGTCAATGGATCTAATCCTGTTGTCAACGTCCTAGCTCTAATCCTGGTGTCAACGTCGCTGGATCTAATCCTGGTGTCAACGTCCCTGGATCTATTCGTGGAGCAACGTTCCTGGATCTAATCCTGGTTCAACGTCCCTGGATCTGATCCTGGTGTCAACGTCACTGGAGCTAATCCTGGTTTCAACATCCCTGGATCTAATCATGGTATCGACGTCACTGGATCTGAACCTGGTGTCAACCTCCCTGGATCTGATCCTGGTGTCAACGTCCATGGATCTGATCCTGGTTTCAAAGTCCCTGGATCTAATACTGGTGTCGTCGTTACTGGATCTAATCCTGGTGTCAACGTCAATGGATCTAATCCTGGTGTCAACGTCCCTGGATATAATCCTGGTGTCAACATCCCTGTATCTAATCCTTGTGTCAACGAAACTAAATCTAATCCTGTTTCAACGTCCCTGGATCTAATCGTGGTATCGGCGTCCCTGGATCTAATCCTGTTGTTAATGTCACTGGATGTACTCCTGGTGTCAACGTCTCTGGATCTAATCCTGGTACCAACGTCATTGGATCTAATCCTGGTGTCAACGTTCCTGTATGTAATCCTGGTGTCAACCTCACTGGATCTGATCCTGGTTTATGTCACTGGATCTAATCCTGGTGCCAGCGTCGGTGGATCTAATCCTGGTGTCGACGTCACTGAATCTTATCCTGCTGTCAACGTCCCTGGATCTAATCCTTTAGTCAACGTCCCTGGACCTAATCCTGGTGTCAACGTCAATGGATCTAATACTGATGTCCACGTCCCTGGATCTAATCCTGGTGTCAACATCACTGGATCTAATCCTGATGTCAGTGTCACTGGATCTAATCCTTGTGTCAACGTCACTGGATCTAATCCTGGTGTCAGCGTCACTTGATATAATCCTAGTGTCTCCGTCCCAGGATCTAATCCTGGTGTCAACGATTCTGGACCTAATCCTGGTGTCAACGTCCCTGGATCTAATCCTGGTATCAACGTCCCTGGATGTAATCCTGTTGTCAACGTCCCTTGATCTAATCCTGGTGTCAACGTCAATGGATACTATCCTGGTGTCAACGTCCCTGGATCTAATCCTGGTACCAACGTCATTGGATCTAATCCTGGTGTCAACGAAACTGGATCTAATCCTGGTGTCAACGTTCCTGTATGTAATCCTGGTGTCAACCTCACTGGATCTGATCCTGGTTTATGTCACTGGATCTAATCCTGGTGCCAGCGTCTGTGTATCTAATCCTGTTGTCGACGTCACTGAATCTTATCCTGGAGTCAACGTCCCTGGATCTAATCCTTTAGTCATCGTCCCTGGACCTAATCCTGGTGTCAACGTCATTGGATCTAATACTGATGTCCACGTCCCTGGATCTAATCCTGGTGTCAACATCACTGGATCTATTCCTGATGTCAGTGTCACTGGATCTAATCCTTGTGTCAACGTCACTGGATCTAATCCTGGTGTCAGCGTCACTTGATATAATCCTAGTGTCACCGTCCCAGGATCTAATCCTGGTGTCAACGATTCTGGATCTAATCCTGGTGTCAACGTCCCTGGATCTAATCCTGGTATCAACGTCCCTGGATGTAATCCTGTTGTCAACGTCCCTTGATCTAATCCTGGTGTCAACGTCAATGGATACTATCCTGGTGTCAACGTCCCTGGATCTAATCCTGGTGTCAACATCACTGGATCTAATACTGGTTTCAACATCCCTGGATCTGATCTTGGTGTCAGCGTCACTGGATCTGATCCTGGTGTCAACGACCCTGGATCTGATCCTGGTTCAACGTCCATGTATCTGATCCTGGTTTCAATGTCCCTGGATCTAATCCTGGTGTCAGCGTCACTGGATCTATTCCTGGTGTCAACGTCCCTGTATCTAATCCTGGTGTCAATGAAACTGGATCTAATCCTGGTGTCAACGTCCCTTCATCTAATCCTGGTGTCAGCGTCACTGGATCTAATCCTGGTTTCAACGTCCCTGGAAATAATCATGGTGTCAACGTCCCTGGCTCTAATCCTGGTGTCAACTTCCCTGGATCTAATCCTGGTGTCAATGTCCCTGGGTCTAATCCTGGTGTCAACTTCCCTGGATCTAATCCTGGTGTCAACATCCCTGGATCTAATCCTGGTATCAACTTCCCTGGATCTAATCCTGTTGCCAACGTCACTGGATCTAATCCTGGTGTCAACCTCCTTGGATCTATTCCTGGTATCAACGTCACTGCATCAAATCCTGGTGTCAACGTCACTGGATCTAATCCTGGTTTCAACATCCCTGGATCTAATCATGGTATCGACGACCCTGGATCTGATCCTGGTGTCAACGTCCATGGATCTGATCCTGGTTTCAACGTCCCTGGATCTAATCCTGGTGTCAGCGTCACTGGATCTAATCCTGGTGTCAACGTCAATGGATCTAATCCTGGTGTCAAAACCTGGATCTAATCCTGGTGTCAACGAAACTGGATCTAATCCTGTTTCAACGTCCCTGGAACTATTCCTGGAGGCAACGTTCCTGGATCTAATCCTGTTTTCAACGTCCCAGGATCTGATCCTGGTGTCAGCGTCTCTGGATCTGATCCCGGTGTCAACGTCCCTGCATGTGATCCTGGTGTCAACGACCCTGGATTTGATCCTGTTGTCAACGTACCTGGACCTAATCGTGGTGTCAACGAAACTGGATCTAATCCTGGTGTCAACGTCCCTGGGTCTGATCCTTGTGTCAACGTCACTGGATCTGATCCTGGTGTCAACGTACCTGGATCTAATCGTTGTGTCAACATCAATGGATCTAATCCTGGTGTCAGCGGCACTGGATCTAATCCCGTTGTGAGCATCCCTGGATCTAATCCTGGAGTCAATGTCCCTGGATCTAATCCTGATGTCATCGTCACTGGATCTAATCATGGTGTCAACGTCACTGGATCTTATCCTGGTGTCAACGTAATTGGATCTTATCCTGGTGTCACGTCCCTGGATCTAATCTTGGTGTCAACGTCCCTGGATCTAATCCTGGTGTCAACATCACTGGATCTAATCCAGGTGTCAACGTCCCTGGATCTAATCCTGGTATAAAACGTCCCTATATCTAATCCTGGTGTCAACGTCCCTGGCTCTAATCCTGGTGTCAACGTCCATGGATCTAATCCTGGTGTCAACGTCTCTTGGTCTAAACCTGGTGTCAGCGTCACTGGGCCTAATCCTGGTGTCAACCTCATTGGATCTAATCCTGGTGTCAGCATCAGTGGATCTAATCCTGGTGTCAACGTCCCTGGATCTATTCCTGGAGGCAACGTTCCTGGATCCAATCCTGGTTCAACGTCCCTGGATCTGATCCTGGTGTCAACGTCCCTGGATCTAATCCTGTTTTCAACGTCCCAGATTCTGATCCTGGTGTCAGCGTCTCCGGATCTGATCCTGGTGTCAACGTCGCTGGATCTGATCCTGGTGTCAACGACCCTGGATTTTATCCTGGTGTCAACGTACATGGATCTAATAGTGGTGTCAAAAAAACTGGATCTAATCCTGGTGTCAAGGTCCCTTGGTCTGATCCATGTGTCAACGTCACTGGATCTGATCCTGGTGTCAACGTACCTGGATCTAATCGTTGTGTCAACATCAATGGATCTAATCCTGGTGTCAGCGGCACTGGATCTAATCCCGTTGTGAGCATCCCTGGATCTAATCCTGGTGTCAACGTCCCTGGATCTAATCCTGGTGTCAATGTCCCTGGATCTAATCCTGGTGTCATGGTCCCTGGATCTAATTCTGGTGTCAAAGTCATTGGATCTTATCCTGGTGTCACGTCCCTGGATCTAATCTTGGTGTCAACGTCCCTGGATCTAATCCTGGTGTCAACATCATTGGATCTAATCAAGGTGTCAACTTCCCTGGATCTAATCCTGGTCTCAACGTCCCTGGATCGAATCCTGGTATCAACGTTTCTGGATCTAATCCTGTTGCCAACGTCACTGGATCTAATCCTGGTGTCAACCTCCTTGGATCTATTCCTGGTATCAACGTCACTGCATCAAATCCTGGTGTCAACGTCACTGGATCTAATATTGGTTTAAACATCCCTGGATCTAATCATGGTATCGACGTCACTGGATCTGAACCTGGTGTCAACCTCTCTGGATCTGATCCTGGTGTCACCGTCCATGGATCTGATCCTGGTTTCAACGTCCCTGGATCTGATCCTGGTGTCAACGTCCATGGATCTGATCCTGGTTTCAACGTCCCTGGATCTAATCCTGGTGTCAGCGTTACTGGATCTAATCCTGGTGTCAACGTCAATGGATCTAATCCTGGTGTCAACGAACCTGGATCTAATCCTGGTGTCTACGAAACTGGATCTAATCCTGTTTCAACGTCCCTGGATCTAATCCTGATATCAACGTCCCTGGATCTAAGCCCTGTGTCAACATCACTGGATCTGATCTTGGTGTCAACGTCCCTGGATCTGACCCTGTGTCAACGTCCTTGGAACTAATCCTGGTTTCAACGTCCCTGGATGTAATCCTGGTGTCAACGTCCATGTATCTAATTCTGGAGTCAACGTCCCTGGATCTAATCCTGGTGTCAACATCAATGGATCTAATCCTGGTGTCAACGACCCTGGATCTAATCCTGTTGTCAAGGTCCCTGGACCTAATCCAGGTTTCAGTGTCACTGGATCTAATCCTTGTGTTAATGTCACTGGATCTAATCCTGGTGTCAGCGTCATTGGACGTAATCTTGGTGTCAACGTCACTGGATCTAATCCTGGTGTCAGCATCACTGGATCTAATCCTGGTGTCAACGTCAATGGATCTAATCCTGGTCTCAACGTCCCTGCATATAATCCTGGTGTCATGGTCCCTGTATCTAACCCTGGTTTCAACGTCAATGGAACTAATCCTGGTGTCAACGTCCCTGGGTCTAATTCTAGTGTCAACGTCCCTGGATCTAATCCTGGTGTCATGGTCCCTGGATCTATTCCTGGTGTCAACATCACTGGATCTTATACTGGTGTCAACGTCCCTGGGTCTAATTCTGGGGTCAACGTCCCTGTATCTAATCCTGGTGTCAGCGTCACTGGATCTACTCCTGGTGTCAACGTCCCTGGATGTAATCTTGGTGTCAGCGACACTGGTTCTAATCCTGGTGTCAACGTCAATGGATCTAATCCTGGTGTCAACGTCCTAGCTCTAATCCTGGTGTCAACGTCGCTGGATCTAATCCTGGTGTCAACGTCCCTGGATCTAATCCTGGAGGCAACGTTCCTGGATAATCCTGGTTCAACGTCCCTGGATCTGATCCTGGTGTCAACATCCCTGGATCTAATCCTGGTGTCAACGTCCCTGGATCTAATCCTGTTTTCAACGTCCCAGGATCTGATCCTGGTGTCAGCGTCTCCGGATCTGATCCTGGTGTCAACGTCGCTGGATCTGATCCTGGTGTCAACGTACATGGATCTAATCGTTGTGTCAACATCAATGGATCTAATCCTGGTGTCAACGTCCCTGGATCTAATCCTAGTATCCACGTCTATGGATCTAATCCTGGTGTCAACGTCCCTGGCTCTAATCGTGGTGTCAACGTCCCTGGATCTAATCCTGGTGTCAACGTCCCTGTGTCTAAAACTGTTGTCAGCGTCACTGGGCCTAATCCTGGGGTCAACCTCACTGGATCTAAACCTGGTGTCAGCATAAGTGGATCTAATCCTGGTGTCAACATCACTGGATCTTATACTGGTGTCAACGTCCATGGGTCTAATTCTGGTGTCAATGTCCCTGTATCTAATTTTGGTGTCAGCGTCACTCGATCTAATCCTGGTGTCAACGTCCCTGGATCTAATCCTGGTGTCAACTTCCCTGGATCTAATCCTGGTGTCAATGTCAATGGATCTAATCCTGGTGTCAACCTCCTTGGATCTATTCCTGGTATCAACGTCACTGGATCTGAACCTGGTGTCAACCTCCCTGGATCTGATCCTGGTGTCAACGTCCATGGATCTGATCCTGATTTCAACGTCCCTGGAACTAATACTGGTGTCACCGTTATTGGATCTAATCCTGGTGTCAACGTCAATGGATCTAATCCTTGTGTCAACGTCCCTGGATCTAATCCTGGTGTCAAAGTCCCTGGATCTAATCCTGGTGTCAACGAACCTGGATCTAATTCTTGTGTCAACGAAACTAAATCTAATCCTGTTTCAACGTCCCTGGATCTAATCCTGGTATCAACGTCCCTGGATCTAATCCTGTTGTCAGTGTCACTGGATGTACTCCTGGTGTCAACGTCCCTGGATCAAATCCTGGTATCAACGTCATTGGATCTAATCCTGGTGTAAACGAAACTGGATCAAATCCTGGTGTCAAGGTTCCTGTATGTAATCCTGGTGTCAACCTCACTGGATCTGATCCTGTTTTATGTCACTGGATCTAATCCTGGTGCCAGCGTCTGTGTATCTAATCCTGGTGTCGATGTCACTGAATCTTATCCTGGTGTCAACGTCCCTGGATCTAATTCTGGTGACAACGTCCCTGGATCTAATCCTGGTGTCAGCATCACTGTATCTAATCCTGGTGTCAACGTCCATGGATCTAAACTGGTTTCAGCGTCACTGGATCTAATCCTGGTGTCAACGTCAATGGATCTAATCCTGGTGTCAACGTCCCTGGATCTAATCCTGGTGTCAAGGTCCCTGGATCTAATCATGGTGTCAGCGTCACTGGATCTAATCCTTGTGTCTACGTAACTGGATCTAATCCTGGTGTCAGCGTCACTGGATGTAATCCTGGTGTCAACGTCAATTGATCTAATCCAGGAGTCAATGTCCCTGGGTCTAATACTGTTGTCACCGTACCTGGATCTAATCCTGGTGTCAACGTCACTCGATCTAATCCTGGTTTCAACGTCCCTGGATCTGATCCTGGTATAGGCGTCACCGGATCTGATCCTGGTGTCAACGTCCTTGGATCTGATCCTGGTGTCAACGTCCCTGGATCTGATCCTGGTGTCAACGTACCTGAATCTAATCATGGTGTCAATGAATTGGATCTAATCCTGGTGTCCCTGTCCCTCGACCTAATCCTGGCATCAACGTCCCTGGTCTAATCCTGTTTTCAATGACATTGGATCTAATCCTGTTGTCAACGTCCCAGGATCTAATCCTGGATTCAAGTCCCTGCATCTAATCCTGGTGTCAAATTCACTGGATCTGATCCTGAGGTCAACGTTCCTGGATCTGATCCTGGTGTCAACGTCCCTGGATCTGATCCTGGTGTCAACGTACCTGAATCTAATCGCGGTGTAATCGATACTGGATATAATCCTGGTGTCCCCGTCCCTAGATCTAATCCTGGCATCAACGTCCCTGGATCTAATCCTGTTGTCAATGACACTGGATCTAATCCTGGTGTCAACGTCCCAGGATCTGATCCTGGTTTCAATGTCCCTGCATCTAATCCTGGTGTCAAAGTCACTGGATCTGATCCTGGTGTCAACGTCCCTGGATCTGATCCTGGTGTCAACGTCCCTGGATCTAATCCTGGTTTCAACGTCCCTGTATCTAATCCTGGTGTCAACGTCCCTGGATCTAATCCTGGAGTCAACGTCCCTAGATGTAATCCTGGTGTCAACGTTCCTGGATCTAATCCTGGTGACAAAGTCACTGGATCTTTTCCTGGTGTCAACGTCATGGATCTGATCCTTGTGTCAACATCAATGGATCTAATCCGAGGGTCAACGTACCTGTATATAATCCTGGTGACAGCGTCACTGTGTCTAATCGTGGTGTCAACGTCAATGGAACTAATCCTGGTGTCAACGTCCCTGGAACTTATCATGGTGTCAACGTGCCTGGGTCTAATTCTGGTGTCAACGTCCCTGGATCTAATCCTGGTGTCATGGTCCCTGGATCTAATCCTGCTGTCAACGTCCCTGGATCTAATCCTAGAGTCAACGTCCCTGGATCTACTCCTGGTGTCAACGTCCCTGGATCTAAACCTGGTGTCAACGTCACTGGATCTAATCCTGGTTTCAACATCCCTGGATCTGATCCTGGTGTAGGCGTCACCGGATCTGATCCTGGTGTCAACGTACCTGAATCTAATCGCGGTGTCAACGAAACTGGATCTAATCCTGGTGTCAACGTCACTGGATCTAATCCTGGTGTCAACGTCCCTGGATCTAATCCTGGTTTCAACGTCCCTGCATCTAATCCTGGTGTCAACGTCAGAGGATCTGATCCTGGTGTCAATGTCCCTGGATCTGATCCTGGTGTCAGGTCCCTGGATCTATTCCTGGGTTCAACGTCCCTGTATCTAATCCTGGTGTCAACGTCCCTGGATCTAATCCTGGAGTCTACGACCCTAGATCTAATCCTGGTGTCAAAGTCACTGGATATTATCCTGGTGTCAACGTCATGGATCTGATCCTGGTGTCAACGTCACTGGTTCTAATCCTGGTTTCATTGTCCCTGGATCTAATCCTGCTCTAAACATCACTGGATCTTATCCTGGTGTCAATGTCCCTGGGTCTAAATCTGGTGTGAACGTCCCTGGATCTAATTTTGGTGTCAACATAACTGTATCTAATCGTGGTGTCAACGTCCATGGTTCTAATCCTGGTATCAGAGTCACTGGATCTAATCCTGGTGTCAACATCAATGGATCTAATCCGAGTGTCAACGTCCCTGTATATAAATCTGGTGACAGCGTCACTGGGTTTATTCGTGGTGTCAATGTCAATGGAACTAATCCTGGTGTCAACGTCCTGGATCTTATCATGGTGTCAATGTCCCTGGGTCTAATTCTGGTGTCAACGTCCCTGGATCTAATACTGGTGTCATGGTCCCTGGATATAATCCTGGTGTCAACGTCACTGGATCTTATACTGGTGTCAACGTCCCTGGGTATAATCTGGTGTCAACGTCCCTGTATCTAATCCTGGTGTCAGCGTCACTCGATCTAATCCTGGTGTTAACGTCCCAGGATCTAATCCAGGTGTCAACGTCCCTGGATCTAACCCTGGTGTCAACGTCCCTGGATCTAATCCTGGTGTCAGCATCACTGGATCTAATCCTGGTGTCAACATCCCTGGATCTAATCATGGTGTCAACGTCTCTGGATCAGATCCTGGTGTCAGCGTCCCTGGATCTGATCCTGGTGTCAACGTCCATGGATCTGATCCTGGTTTCAACGTCCCTGGATCTGATCCTGGTGTCAACGACCCTGGATATGATCCTGGTGTCAACGTACCTGTATCTAATCGTTGTGTCAACATCAATGGATCTAATCCTGGTGTCAGCGGCACTGGATCTAATCCCGTTGTCAGCATCCCTTTATCTAATCCTGGTGTCAACGTCCCTGGATCTAATCCTGGTGTCATCGTCACTGGATCTAATCCTGGTGTCAACGTCACTGGATCTTATCCTGGTGTCAATGTCCCTTGATCTAATCCTGGTGTCAACGTCCCTGGATCTAATCCTGGTGTCATGGTCCCTGGATCTAATTCTGGTGTCAACATCATTGGATCTTATCCTGGTGTCACGTCCCTGGATCTAATCTTGGTATCAACGTCCCTGGATCTAATCCTGGTGTCAACATCACTGGATCTAATCCAGGTGTCAACGACCCTGGATCTAATCCTGGTATCCACGTCCCTGGATCTAATCCTGGTTTCAACGTCCCTGGCTCTAATCCTGGTGTCATCGTCCCTGGATCTAATCATGGTGTCAACGTCCCTGGGTCTAAACCTGGTGTCAGCGTCACTGGGCCTAATCCTGGTGTCAACCTCACTGGATCTAATCCTGGTGTCAGCATCAATGGATCTAATTCTGGTGTCAAAGTCACTGGATCTATTCCTGCTGTCAAAGTCCATTGATCTAATCCTGGTGTCAACGAAACTGGATCTAATCCTGGTGTCAACGTACCTGGATCTAATCCTGGTATCAACATCACTGGATCTAATCCTGTTGTCAACCTCCCAGGATCTAATCCTGGTGTCAACCTCCCTGGATCTATTCCTGGTATCAACGTCACTGGATCAAATCCTGGTGTCAACATCACTGGATCTAATCCTGGTTTCAACGTCCCTGGACCTAATCATGGTGTCAACGTCCCTGGCTCTAATCCTGGTGTCAACTTCCCTGGATCTAATCCTGGTGTCAATGTCAATGGATCTAATCCTGGTGTCAACCTCCTTGGATCTATTCCTGGTATCAACGTCACTGGATCTGAACCTGGTGTCAACCTCCCTGGATCTGATCCTGGTTTCAACGTCCATGGATCTGATCCTGATTTCAACGTCCCTGGAACTAATACTGGTGTCACCGTTATTGGATCTAATCCTGGTGTCAACGTCAATGGATCTAATCCTTGTGTCAATGTCCCTGGATCTAATCCTGGTGTCAAAGTCCCTGGATCTAATCCTGGTGTCAACGAACCTGGATCTAATTCTTGTGTCAACGAAACTAAATCTAATCCTGTTTCAACGTCCCTGGATCTAATCCTGGTATCAACGTCCCTGGATCTAATCCTGTTGTCAGTGTCACTGGATGTACTCCTGGTGTCAACGTCCCTGGATCAAATCCTGGTATCAACGTCATTGGATCTAATCCTGGTGTAAACGAAACTGGATCAAATCCTGGTGTCAAGGTTCCTGTATGTAATCCTGGTGTCAACCTCACTGGATCTGATCCTGTTTTATGTCACTGGATCTAATCCTGGTGCCAGCGTCTGTGTATCTAATCCTGGTGTCGATGTCACTGAATCTTATCCTGGTGTCAACGTCCCTGGATCTAATCCTTTTGTCAACGTCCCTGGACCTAATCCGGGTGTCAACGTCATAGGATCTAATACTGATGTCAATGTCCCAGGATCTAATCCTGGTGTCAACATCCCTGGATGTAATCCTGATGTCAGCGTCACTGGATCTAATCCTGGTGTCAACGTCAATGGATCTAAGCCTGGTGTCAACGTCCCAGGATCTAATCCTGGTATCAATGTCCCAGGATCTAATCCTGGTATCAACGTCACTGGATCTATTCCTGGTTTCAACGTCCCTGGATCTAATCATGGTGTCAACGTCACTGGATCTGATCCTGGTGTCAACATCCCTGGATCTGATCCTGGTGTCAATGTCCATGTACCTGAACCTGGTTTCATCGTCCCTGGATCTAATTCTGTAGTCAGTGTCATGGATCTAATCCTGGTGACAACGTCAAAGGATCTAATCCTGGTGTCAACATCCCTGGATCTAATCCTGGTGTCAACGTCCCTGGATCTAAATTTGGTGTCAACGAACCTGGATCTAATCCAGGTGTCAACGAAACTGGATCTAATCCTGTTTCAACGTCCCTGGATCTAAACCTGGTATCAACGTCCCTGGATCTAATCCTGTTGTCATCGTCCCTGGATCTTATCATGGTGTCAATGTCACTGGATCTAATCCTGGTGTCAACGTCCCTGGATCTAATCCTTGTATCAACGAAACTGGATCTAATCCTGGTGTCAACGTCCATGCATCTAATCCTGGTATCAACGGCCCTGGATCTAATCCTGTTGTCAACGTCACTGGTTCTAATCCTGGTGGCAACCTCCCTGGATCAAATCATGGTATCAACGTCACTGGATCAAATCCTGGTGTCAACGTCACTGGATCCTATCCTGGTTTCAACGTCCCTGGATCTAATCATGGTGTCAACGTCTCTAAATCACATCCTGGTGTCAACGTCCCTGGATCTGATCCTGGTGTCAACGTCCATGGATCTGATCCTGGTTTCAACGTCCCTGGATCTAATCCTGGTGTCAGCGTCACTGGATCTAATCCTGTTTCAACGTCCCTGGATCTAATCCTGATATCAACGTCCCTGGATCTATGCCCTGTGTCAACATTACTGGATCTGATCTTGGTGTCAACGTCTCTGGATCTGACCCTGTGTCAACGTCCTTGGAACTAATCCTGGTTTCAACATCCCTGGATCTAATCCTGGTGTCAACGTCCATGGATCTAATTCTGGAGTCAACGTCCCTGGATCTAATCCTGGTGTCAATGTCCCTGGATCTAATCCTGGTGTCAACGTCCCTGGATCTAATCCTGGTGTCAACGTCCCTGGATCTGATCCTGGTGTCAACGTCCATGGATCTGATCCTGGTTTCAACGTCCCTGGATCTGATCCTGGTGTCAACGACCCTGGATATGATCCTGGTGTCAACGTACCTGTATCTAATCGTTGTGTCAACATCAATGGATCTAATCCTGGTGTCAGCGGCACTGGATCTAATCCCGTTGTCAGCATCCCTGGATCTAATCCTGGTGTCAACGTCCCTGGATCTAATCCTGGTGTCATCGTCACTGGATCTAATCCTGGTGTCAACGTCACTGGATCTTATCATGGTGTCAATGTCCCTGGATCTAATCCTGGTGTCAACGTCCCTGGATCTAATCCTGGTGTCATGGTCTCTGGATCTAATTCTGGTGTCAACGTCATTGGATCTTATCCTGGTGTCACGTCCCTGGATCTAATCTTGGTATCAACGTCCCTGGATCTAATCCTGGTGTCAACATCACTGGATCTAATCCAGGTGTCAACGTCCATGGATCTAATTCTGGAGTCAACGTCCCTGGATCTGACCCTGTGTCAACGTCCTTGGAACTAATCCTGGTTTCAACGTCCCTGGATCTATCCTGGTGTCAACGTCCATGGATCTAATTCTGGAGTCAACGTCCCTGGATCTAATCCTGGTGTCAATGTCCCTGGATCTAATCCTGGTGTCAAAGTCACTGGATCTAATCATTGTGTCACCGTCATGGATCTGATCCTGGTGTCAGCATCACTGGATCTAATCTTGGTGTCTACGACACTGGTTCATATCCTGGTGTCAAAGTCCCTGGGTCTAATTCTGGTGACAACGTCCCTGGATCTAATCCTGGTGTCAGCGTCACTGTATCTAATCCTGGTGTCAACGTCCATGGATCTAAACTGGTTTCACCGTCACTGGTTCTAATCCTGGTGTCAACGTCAATGGATCTAATCCTGGTGTCAACGTCCCTGGATCTAATCCTGGTGTTGAGGTCCATGGATCTAATCCTGGTGTCAGCGTCACTGGATCTAATCCTTGTGTCAACGTCACTGGATCTAATCCTGGTGTAAACGTCACTGGATGTAATCCTGGTGTCAACGTCACTGGATCTAATCCTGTTGTCAACGTCCCTAGATCTAATTCTGGTGTCAACATCCCTGGATCTTATCCTGGAGTCAATGTCCCTGGGTCTAATACTGGTGTCATCGTCCCTGGATCTAATCCTGGTGTCAACGTCACTTTATCTAATCCTGGTTTCAACGTCCCTGGATCTGATCCTGGTGTAGGCGTCACCAAATCTGATCCTGGTGTCAACGTCCTTGGATCTGATCCTGGTGTCAACGTCCCTGGATCTGATCCTGGTGTCAACGTACCTGAATCTAATCATGGTGTCAACGAATTGGATCTAAACCTGGTGTCCACGTCCCTCCACCTTATCCTGGCATCTACGTCCCTGGATCTAATCCTGTTGTCAATGACACTGGATCTAATCCTGGTGTCAACGTCCCAGGATCTAATCCTGGATCCAATGTCCCTGCATCTAATCCTGGTGTCAAAGTCACTGGATCTGATCCTGGTGTCAACGTCCCTGGATCTGATCCTGGTGTCAACGTACCTGAATCTAATCGCGGTGTCAACGAAACTGCATCTAATCCTTGTGTCCACGTCCCTCGATCTAATCCTGGCATCAACGTCCCTGGATCTAATCCTGGTTTCAATGTCCCTGCATCTAATCCTGGTGTCAAAGTCACTGGATCTGATCCTGGTGTCAACGTCCCTGGATCTGATCCTGGTGTCAACGTCCCTGGATCTAATCCTGGTTTCAACGTCCCTGTATCTAATCCTGGTGTAAACGTCCCTGGATCTAATCCTGGAGTCAACGTCCCTAGATCTAATCCTGGTGTCAACGTTCCTGGATCTAATCCTGGTGACAAAGTCACTGGATCTTTTCCTGGTGTCAATGTCATGGATCTGATCCTTGTGTCAACGTCAATGGATCTAATCCGAGGGTCATTGTCCTTGTATATAATCCTGGGGACAGCGTCACTGGGTCTAATCGTGGTGTCACCGTCAATGGAACTAATCCTGGTGTCAACGTCCCTGGATCTTATCATGGTGTCAACGTGCCTGGGTCTAATTCTGGTGTCAACGTCCCTGGATCCAATCCTGGTGTCATGGTCCCTGGATCTAATCCTGCTGTCAACGTCCCTGGATCTAATCCTGGAGTCAACGTCCCTGGATCTAATCCTGGTGTCATGGTCCCTGGATCTAATCCTGGTGTCAACGTCACTGGATCTTATACTGGTGTCAACGTCCCTGGGTATAAACTGGTGTCAACGTCCCTGTATCTAATCCTGGTGTCAGCGTCACTCGATCTAATCCTGGTGTCAACGTCCCTGGGTCTAATTCTAGTGTCAACGTCCCTGGATCTAATCCTGGTGTCATGGTCCCTGGATCTATTCCTGGTGTCAACATCACTGGATCTTATACTGGTGTCAACGTCCCTGGGTCTAATTCTGGGGTCAACGTCCCTGTATCTAATCCTGGTGTCAGCGTCACTGGATCTACTCCTGGTGTCAACGTCCCTGGATGTAATCTTGGTGTCAGCGACACTGGTTCTAATCCTGGTGTCAACGTCAATGGATCTAATCCTGGTGTCAACGTCCTAGCTCTAATCCTGGTGTCAACGTCGCTGGATCTAATCCTGGTGTCAACGTCCCTGGATCTATTCCTGGAGGCAACGTTCCTGGATAATCCTGGTTCAACGTCCCTGGATCTGATCCTGGTGTCAACATCCCTGGATCTAATCCTGGTGTCAACGTCCCTGGATCTAATCCTGTTTTCAACGTCCCAGGATCTGATCCTGGTGTCAGCGTCTCCGGATCTGATCCTGGTGTCAACGTCGCTGGATCTGATCCTGGTGTCAACGTACATGGATCTAATCGTTGTGTCAACATCAATGGATCTAATCCTGGTGTCAACGTCCCTGGATCTAATCCTAGTATCCACGTCTATGGATCTAATCCTGGTGTCAACGTCCCTGGCTCTAATCGTGGTGTCAACGTCCCTGGATCTAATCCTGGTGTCAACGTCCCTGTGTCTAAAACTGTTGTCAGCGTCACTGGGCCTAATCCTGGGGTCAACCTCACTGGATCTAAACCTGGTGTCAGCATAAGTGGATCTAATCCTGGTGTCAACATCACTGGATCTTATACTGGTGTCAACGTCCATGGGTCTAATTCTGGTGTCAATGTCCCTGTATCTAATTTTGGTGTCAGCGTCACTCGATCTAATCCTGGTGTCAACGTCCCTGGATCTAATCTTGGTGTCAGCGACACTGGATCTAATCCTGGTGTCAACGTGAATGGATCTAATCCTGGTGTCAGCGTCACTGTATCTAATCCTGGTGTCAACGTCCATGGATCTAAACTGGTTTCAGCGTCACTGGATCTAATCCTGGTGTCAACGTCAATGGATCTAATCCTGGTGTCAACGTCCCTGGATCTAATCCTGGTGTCAAGGTCCCTGGATCTAATCATGGTGTCAGCGTCACTGGATCTAATCCTTGTGTCTACGTCACTGGATCTAATCCTGGTGTCAGCGTCACTGGATGTAATCCTGGTGTCAACGTCGATGGATCTAATCCAGGAGTCAATGTCCCTGGGTCTAATACTGGTGTCACCGTACCTGGATCTAATCCTGGTGTCAACGTCACTCGATCTAATCCTGGTTTCAACGTCCCTGGATCTGATCCTGGTATAGGCGTCACCGGATCTGATCCTGGTGTCAACGTCCTTGGATCTGATCCTGGTGTCAACGTCCCTGGATCTGATCCTGGTTTCAACGTACCTGAATCTAATCATGGTGTCAATGAATTGGATCTAATCCTGGTGTCCCTGTCCCTCGACCTAATCCTGGCATCAACGTCCCTGGATCTAATCCTGTTGTCAATGACACTGGATCTAATCCTGGTGTCAACGTCCCAGGATCTAATCCTGGATTCAATGTCCCTGCATCTAATCCTGGTGTCAAATTCACTGGATCTGATCCTGAGGTCAACGTCCCTGGATCTGATCCTGGTGTCAACGTCCCTGGATCTGATCCTGGTGTCAACGTACAAGAATCTAATCGCTGTGTCATCGATACTGGATATAATCCTGGTGTCCCCGTCCCTAGATCTAATCCTGGCATCAACGTCCCTGGATCTAATCCTGTTGTCAATGACACTGGATCTAATCCTGGTGTCAACGTCCCAGGATCTGATCCTGGTTTCAATGTCCCTGCATCTAATCCTGGTGTCAAAGTCACTGGATCTGATCCTGGTGTCAACGTCCCTGGATCTGATCCTGGTGTCAACGTCCCTGGATCTAATCCTGGTTTCAACGTCCCTGTATCTAATCCTGGTGTCAACGTCCCTGGATCTAATCCTGGAGTCAACGTCCCTAAATGTAATCCTGGTGTCAACGTTCCTGGATCTAATCCTGGTGACAAAGTCACTGGATCTTTTCCTGATGTCAACGTCATGGATCTGATCCTTGTGTCAACATCAATGGATCTAATCAGAGGGTCAACGTACCTGTATATAATCCTGGTGACAGCGTCACTGTGTCTAATCGTGGTGTCAACGTCAATGGAACTAATCCTGGTGTCAACGTCCCTGGAACTTATCAAGGTGTCAACGTGCCTGGGTCTAATTCTGGTGTCAACGTCCCTGGATCTAATCCTGGTGTCATGGTCCCTGGATCTAATCCTGCTGTCAACGTCCCTGGATCTAATCCTAGAGTCAACGTCCCTGGATCTACTCCTGGTGTCAACGTCCCTGGATCTAAACCTGGTGTCAACGTCACTGGATCTAATCCTGGTTTCAACATCCCTGGATCTGATCCTGGTGTAGGCGTCACCGGATCTGATCCTGGTGTCAACGTACCTGAATCTAATCGCGGTGTCAACGAAACTGGATCTAATCCTGGTGTCAACGTCACTGGATCTAATCCTGGTGTCAACGTCCCTGGATCTAATCCTGGTTTCAACGTCCCTGCATCTAATCCTGGTGTCAACGTCAGAGGATCTGATCCTGGTGTCAATGTCCCTGGATCTGATCCTGGTGTCAGGTCCCTGGATCTATTCCTGGTTTCAACGTCCCTGTATCTAATCCTGGTGTCAACGTCCCTGGATCTAATCCTGGAGTCTACGACCCTAGATCTAATCCTGGTGTCAAAGTCACTGGATATTATCCTGGTGTCAACGTCATGGATCTGATCCTGGTGTCAACGTCACTGGTTCTAATCCTGGTTTCATTGTCCCTGGATCTAATCCTGCTCTCAACATCACTGGATCTTATCCTGGTGTCAATGTCCCTGGGTCTAAATCTGGTGTGAACGTCCCTGGATCTAATTTTGGTGTCAACATAACTGTATCTAATCGTGGTGTCAACGTCCATGGTTCTAATCCTGGTATCAGCGTCACTGGATCTAATCCTGGTGTCAACATCAATGGATCTAATCCGAGTGTCAACGTCCCTGTTTATAAATCTGGTGACAGCGTCACTGGGTTTATTCGTGGTGTCAATGTCAATGGAACTAATCCTGGTGTCAACGTCCTGGATCTTATCATGGTGTCAATGTCCCTGGGTCTAATTCTGGTGTCAACGTCCCTGGATCTAATACTGGTGTCATGGTCCCTGGATATAATCCTGGTGTCAACGTCACTGGATCTTATACTGGTGTCAACGTCCCTGGGTATAATCTGGTGTCAACGTCCCTGTATCTAATCCTGGTGTCAGCGTCACTCGATCTAATCCTGGTGTTAACGTCCCAGGATCTAATCCAGGTGTCAACGTCCCTGGATCTAACCCTGGTGTCAACGTCCCTGGATCTAATCCTGGTGTCAGCATCACTGGATCTAATCCTGGTGTCAACATCCCTGGATCTAATCATGGTGTCAACGTCTCTGGATCAGATCCTGGTGTCAACGTCCCTGGATCTGATCCTGGTGTCAACGTCCATGGATCTGATCCTGGTTTCAACGTCCCTGGATCTAATCCTGGTGTCAGCGTCACTGGATCTAATCCTGGTGTCAACGAACCTGGATCTAATCCTGGTGTCAACGAAACTGGATCTAATCCTGTTTCAATGTCCCTGGATCTAATCCTGATATCAACGTCCCTGGATCTAAGCCCTGTGTCAACATCACTGGATCTGATCTTGGTGTCAACGTCCCTGGATCTGACCCTGTGTCAACGTCCTTGGAACTAATCCTGGTTTCAACGTCCCTGGATCTATCCTGGTGTCAACGTCCATGGATCTAATTCTGGAGTCAACGTCCCTGGATCTAATCCTGGTGTCAATGTCCCTGGATCTAATCCTGGTGTCAAAGTCACTGGATCTAATCATTGTGTCACCGTCATGGATCTGATCCTGGTGTCAGCGTCACTGGATCTAATCTTGGTGTCTACGACACTGGTTCATATCCTGGTGTCAAAGTCCCTGGGTCTAATTCTGGTGACAACGTCCCTGGATCTAATCCTGGTGTCAGCGTCACTGTATCTAATCCTGGTGTCAACGTCCATGGATCTAAACTGGTTTCACCGTCACTGGTTCTAATCCTGGTGTCAACGTCAATGGATCTAATCCTGGTGTCAACGTCCCTGGATCTAATCCTGGTGTCGAGGTCCATGGATCTAATCCTGGTGTCAGCGTCACTGGATCTAATCCTTGTGTCAACGTCACTGGATCTAATCCTGGTGTAAGCGTCACTGGATGTAATCCTGGTGTCAACGTCACTGGATCTAATCCTGTTGTCAACGTCCCTAGATCTAATTCTGGTGTCAACATCCCTGGATCTTATCCTGGAGTCAATGTCCCTGGGTCTAATACTGGTGTCATCGTCCCTGGATCTAATCCTGGTGTCAACGTCACTGGATCTAATCCTGGTTTCAACGTCCCTGGATCTGATCCTGGTGTAGGCGTCACCGAATCTGATCCTGGTGTCAACGTCCTTGGATCTGATCCTGGTGTCAACGTCCCTGGATCTGATCCTGGTGTCAACGTACCTGAATCTAATCATGGTGTCAACGAATTGGATCTAAACCTGGTGTCCACGTCCCTCCACCTTATCCTGGCATCTACGTCCCTGGATCTAATCCTGTTGTCAATGACACTGGATCTAATCCTGGTGTCAACGTCCCAGGATCTAATCCTGGATTCAATGTCCCTGCATCTAATCCTGGTGTCAAAGTCACTGGATCTGATCCTGGTGTCAACGTCCCTGGATCTGATCCTGGTGTCAACGTACCTGAATCTAATCGCGGTGTCAACGAAACTGCATCTAATCCTTGTGTCCACGTCCCTCGATCTAATCCTGGCATCAACGTCCCTGGATCTAATCCTGGTTTCAATGTCCCTGCATCTAATCCTGGTGTCAAAGTCACTGGATCTGATCCTGGTGTCAACGTCCCTGGATCTGATCCTGGTGTCAACGTCCCTGGATCTAATCCTGGTTTCAACGTCCCTGTATCTAATCCTGGTGTCAACGTCCCTGGATCTAATCCTGGAGTCAACGTCCCTAGATCTAATCCTGGTGTCAACGTTCCTGGATCTAATCCTGGTGACAAAGTCACTGGATCTTTTCCTGGTGTCAATGTCATGGATCTGATCCTTGTGTCAACTTCAATGGATCTAATCCGAGGGTCATTGTCCTTGTATATAATCCTGGGGACAGCGTCACTGGGTCTAATCGTGGTGTCACCGTCAATGGAACTAATCCTGGTGTCAACGTCCCTGGATCTTATCATGGTGTCAACGTGCCTGGGTCTAATTCTGGTGTCAACGTCCCTGGATCCAATCCTGGTGTCATGGTCCCTGGATCTAATCCTGCTGTCAACGTCCCTGGATCTAATCCTGGAGTCAACGTCCCTGGATCTAATCCTGGTGTCATGGTCCCTGGATCTAATCCTGGTGTCAACGTCACTGGATCTTATACTGGTGTCAACGTCCCTGGGTATAAACTGGTGTCAACGTCCCTGTATCTAATCCTGGTGTCAGCGTCACTCGATCTAATCATGGTGTCAACGTCCCTGGATCTAATCCTGGTGTCAGCATCTCTGGATCTAATCCTGGTGTCAACGTCAATGGATCTAATTCTGGTGTCAACGTCCCTGGATCTAATCGTGGTGTTAACGTCCCAGGATCTAATCGAGGTGTCAACGTCCCTGGATCTAATCCTGGTGTCAACGTCCCTGGATCTAATCCTGGTGTCAGCATCACTGGATCTAATCCTGGTGTCAACGTCCCTGGATCTAATCCTGGTGTCAGCATCACTGGATCTAATCCTGGTGTCAGCGTCACTGGATCTAATCCTTGTGTCAACGTCACTGGATCTAAACCTGGTGTCAGAGTCACTGGATATTATCCTGGTGTCATCGTCATGGATCTGATCCTGGTGTCAACGTCACTGGTTCTAATCCTGGTTTCATTGTCCCTGGATCTAATCCTGCTCTCAACATCACTGGATCTTATCCTGGTGTCAATGTCCCTGGGTCTAAATCTGGTGTGAACGTCCCTGGATCTAATTTTGGTGTCAACATAACTGTATCTAATCGTGGTGTCAACGTCCATGGTTCTAATCCTGGTATCAGCGTCACTGGATCTAATCCTGGTGTCAACATCAATGGATCTAATCCGAGTGTCAACGTCCCTGTTTATAAATCTGGTGACAGCGTCACTGGGTTTATTCGTGGTGTCAATGTCAATGGAACTAATCCTGGTGTCAACGTCCTGGATCTTATCATGGTGTCAATGTCCCTGGGTCTAATTCTGGTGTCAACGTCCCTGGATCTAATACTGGTGTCATGGTCCCTGGATATAATCCTGGTGTCAACGTCACTGGATCTTATACTGGTGTCAAGGTCCCTGGGTATAATCTGGTGTCAACGTCCCTGTATTTAATCCTGGTGTCAGCGTCACTCGATCTAATCCTGGTGTTAACGTCCCAGGATCTAATCCAGGTGTCAACGTCCCTGGATCTAACCCTGGTGTCAACGTCCCTGGATCTAATCCTGGTGTCAGCATCACTGGATCTAATCCTGGTGTCAACATCCCTGGATCTAATCATGGTGTCAACGTCTCTGGATCAGATCCTGGTGTCAACGTCCCTGGATCTGATCCTGGTGTCAACGTCCATGGATCTGATCCTGGTTTCAATGTCCCTGGATCTAATCCTGGTGTCAGCGTCACTGGATCTAATCCTGGTGTCAACGAACCTGGATCTAATCCTGGTGTCAACGAAACTGGATCTAATCCTGTTTCAATGTCCCTGGATCTAATCCTGATATCAACGTCCCTGGATCTAAGCCCTGTGTCAACATCACTGGATCTGATCTTGGTGTCAACGTCCCTGGATCTGACCCTGTGTCAACGTCCTTGGAACTAATCCTGGTTTCAACGTCCCTGGATCTATCCTGGTGTCAACGTCCATGGATCTAATTCTGGAGTCAACGTCCCTGGATCTAATCCTGGTGTCAATGTCCCTGCATCTAATCCTGGTGTCAAAGTCACTGGATCTAATCATTGTGTCACCGTCATGGATCTGATCCTGGTGTCAGCGTCACTGGATCTAATCTTGGTGTCTACGACACTGGTTCATATCCTGGTGTCAAAGTCCCTGGGTCTAATTCTGGTGACAACGTCCCTGGATCTAATCCTGGTGTCAGCGTCACTGTATCTAATCCTGGTGTCAGCGTCACTGGATCTAATCCTTGTGTCAACGTCACTGGATCTAATCCTGGTGTCAACGTCACTGGATCTAATCCTGGTTTCAACGTCCCTGGATCTGATCCTGGTGTAGGCGTCACCGAATCTGATCCTGGTGTCAACGTCCTTGGATCTGATCCTGGTGTCAACGTCCCTGGATCTGATCCTGGTGTCAACGTACCTGAATCTAATCATGGTGTCAACGAATTGGATCTAAACCTGGTGTCCACGTCCCTCCACCTTATCCTGGCATCTACGTCCCTGGATCTAATCCTGTTGTCAATGACACTGGATCTAATCCTGGTGTCAACGTCCCAGGATCTAATCCTGGATTCAATGTCCCTGCATCTAATCCTGGTGTCAAAGTCACTGGATCTGATCCTGGTGTCAACGTCCCTGGATCTGATCCTGGTGTCAACGTACCTGAATCTAATCGCGGTGTCAACGAAACTGCATCTAATCCTTGTGTCCACGTCCCTCGATCTAATCCTGGCATCAACGTCCCTGGATCTAATCCTGGTTTCAATGTCCCTGCATCTAATCCTGGTGTCAAAGTCACTGGATCTGATCCTGGTGTCAACGTCCCTGGATCTGATCCTGGTGTCAACGTCCCTGGATCTAATCCTGGTTTCAACGTCCCTGTATCTAATCCTGGTGTCAACGTCCCTGGATCTAATCCTGGAGTCAACGTCCCTAGATCTAATCCTGGTGTCAACGTTCCTGGATCTAATCCTGGTGACAAAGTCACTGGATCTTTTCCTGGTGTCAATGTCATGGATCTGATCCTTGTGTCAACGTCAATGGATCTAATCCGAGGGTCATTGTCCTTGTATATAATCCTGGGGACAGCGTCACTGGGTCTAATCGTGGTGTCACCGTCAATGGAACTAATCCTGGTGTCAACGTCCCTGGATCTTATCATGGTGTCAACGTGCCTGGGTCTAATTCTGGTGTCAACGTCCCTGGATCCAATCCTGGTGTCATGGTCCCTGGATCTAATCCTGCTGTCAACGTCCCTGGATCTAATCCTGGAGTCAACGTCCCTGGATCTAATCCTGGTGTCATGGTCCCTGGATCTAATCCTGGTGTCAACGTCACTGGATCTTATACTGGTGTCAACGTCCCTGGGTATAAACTGGTGTCAACGTCCCTGTATCTAATCCTGGTGTCAGCGTCACTCGATCTAATCATGGTGTCAACGTCCCTGGATCTAATCCTGGTGTCAGCATCTCTGGATCTAATCCTGGTGTCAACGTCAATGGATCTAATTCTGGTGTCAACGTCCCTGGATCTAATCGTGGTGTTAACGTCCCAGGATCTAATCGAGGTGTCAACGTCCCTGGATCTAATCCTGGTGTCAACGTCCCTGGATCTAATCCTGGTGTCAGCATCACTGGATCTAATCCTGGTGTCAACGTCCCTGGATCTAATCCTGGTGTCAGCATCACTGGATCTAATCCTGGTGTCAGCGTCACTGGATCTAATCCTTGTGTCAACGTCACTGGATCTAAACCTGGTGTCAGAGTCACTGGATCTAATACTGGTGTCAACGTCCCTGGATCTAATCCTGGTGTCAGCGTCACTCGATCTAATCCTGGTGTCAGCTTTCCTGGATCTAATCCTGGTGTAAACGACCATGGATCTAATTTTGTGTCAACGACCCTTGATCTAATCCTGGTGTCATAGTCATTGGATCTAATCCTGGTGTCAACGTCACTGGATCTTATCCTGGTGTCAACGTCCCTGGTTCTAATCCTTTTTTCAACGTCCCTGGACCTAATCCTGGTGTCAAAGTCACTGGATCTAATCTTGCTGTCAACGTCCCTGTATCTAATACTGGTGTCAACGTCCCTGGATCTAATCTTGGTGTCAACGTCCCTGGATCTAATCCTGGTTTCAGCGTCCCAGGATCTGATCCTGGTGTCAGCGTCTCCGGATCTGATCCTGGTGACAACGTCCCTGGATCTGATCCTGGTGTCAACGACCCTGGATTTGATCCTGGTGTCAACGTACATAGATGTAATCGTGGTGTCAATGAAACTGGATCTAATCCTGGTGTCCACGTCACTCGTTCTAATCCTGGAATCAACGTCCCTGGATCTAATCCTGTTGTCAACGTCACTGGATCTATTCCTGGTGTCAACGTCCCTGGATCTAATCCTGGTTTCAACGTTCCTGGATCTAATCCTGGTGTCAGCGTCACTGGATCTAATCCTGGTGTCAGCGTCACTGGATCTAATCCTGGTGTCAATGTCCCTGCATCTAATCTTGGTGTTAACGTCCCTGGATCTAATCCTGGTGTCAACGTCCCTAGATCTAATGTTTGTCAACGTCCCTGGATCTAATCCTGGAGTCAACGTCCCTGGATCTAATCCTGGTGTCAACGTCCCTGGATCTAATCCTGGTGTCAACGTCCCTGGATCTAATACTGGTGTCAACGTCTCTGGTCTAATCCTGGTTTCAATGTCCCTGGATCTGACCCTAGTGTCAACTTCAGTGGATCTGATCCACGTGTCAACGTCACTGGATCTGATCCTGGTGTCAACGTCCCTGGACCTGATCCTGGTTTCAACGTCCTTGGATCTAATCCTGCTGTCAACGTCCCTGGATCTACTCCTGGTGTCAACATCCCTAGATCTAATTCTGGTGTCAACGTCCCTGGATCTAATCCTGGAGTCAACGTCCCTGGATCTAATACTGGTGTCACCGTCCCTGGATCTAATCCTGGTGTTAACGTCACTGGATCTAATCCTGGTTTCAACGTCCCTGGATCTGATCCTGGTGTAGGCGTCACCGGATCTGATCCTGGTGTCAATGTCCCTGGATCTGATCCTGGTGACAACGTACCTGAATCTAATCGCGGTGTCAACGAAACTGGATCTAATCCTGGTACCACGTCCCTCGTCTAATCCTGGCATCAACGTCCGTGGTTCTAATCCTGTTGTCAATGTCACTGGATCTAATCCTGGTGTCAACGTTCCAGGATCTAATCCTGGTTTCAATGTCCCTGCATTTAATCCTGGTGTCAAGGTCACTGGATCTGTTCCTGGTGTCAACGTCCCTGGATCTGATCCTGGTGTCAACGTCCCTGGATCTGATCCTGGTGTTAACGTCTCTGGATCTAATCCTGGTTTCAACGTCCTTGTATCTAATCCTGGTGTCAACGTCCCTGGATCTAAATCTGGAGTCAACGTCCCTAGATCTAATCCTGGTGTCAACGTTCCTGGATCTAATCCTGGTGTAAAAGTCACTGGATCTTATCCTTGTGTCAACGTCATGGATCTGATCCTTGTGTCAAGTCACTGGATCTCACCCTGGTTTCAACGTCCCTGGACCTGATCCTGGTGTCAACGTCCCAGGGTCTATTTCTGGTTTCAAGGTCCCTGGATCTAATCCTGGTGTCAACGTCACTAGATCTGATCCTGGTGTCAACGTCCCTGGTTCTGATCCTGGTGTCAATGTCCCTGGATCTAATTTTGTGTCAGCGTCCCTTGATCTAATCCTGGTGTCATAGTCATTGGATCTTATCCTGGTGTCAACGTCCCTGGTTCTAATCCTTTTTCAACGTCCCTGGACCTAATCCTGGTGTCAAAGTCACTGGATATAATCTTGCTGTCAACGTCCCTGGATCTAATACTGGTGTCAACGTCCCTGGATCTAATCCTGGTGTCAATGTCCCTGGATCTAATCCTGGTGTCATCGTCACTGGATCTAATCCTGGTGTCAACGTCACTGGATCTTATCCTGGTGTCAACGTCTCTAGTTCTAATCCTGGTGTCAACGTCATTGGATCTTATCCTGGTGTCATGGTCTCTGGATCTAATTCTGGTGTCAACGTCATTGGATTTTATCCTGGTGTCACGTCCCTGGATCTTATCTTGGTGTCAACGTCCCTGGATCTAATCCTGGTGTCAACATCACTGGATCTAATCCAGGTGTCAACGTCCCTGGATCTAATCCTGCTCTCAACATCACTGGATCTTATCCTGGTGTCAATGTCCCTGGGTCTAAATCTGGTGTGAACGTCCCTGGATCTAATTTTGGTGTCAACATAACTGTATCTAATCGTGGTGTCAACGTCCATGGTTCTAATCCTGGTATCAGCGTCACTGGATCTAATCCTGGTGTCAACATCAATGGATCTAATCCGAGTGTCAACGTCCCTGTTTATAAATCTGGTGACAGCGTCACTGGGTTTATTCGTGGTGTCAATGTCAATGGAACTAATCCTGGTGTCAACGTCCTGGATCTTATCATGGTGTCAATGTCCCTGGGTCTAATTCTGGTGTCAACGTCCCTGGATCTATACTGGTGTCATGGTCCCTGGATATAATCCTGGTGTCAACGTCACTGGATCTTATACTGGTGTCAACGTCCCTGGGTATAATCTGGTGTCAACGTCCCTGTATCTAATCCTGGTGTCAGCGTCACTCGATCTAATCCTGGTGTTAACGTCCCAGGATCTAATCCAGGTGTCAACGTCCCTGGATCTAACCCTGGTGTCAACGTCCCTGGATCTAATCCTGGTGTCAGCATCACTGGATCTAATCCTGGTGTCAACATCCCTGGATCTAATCATGGTGTCAACGTCTCTGGATCAGATCCTGGTGTCAACGTCCCTGGATCTGATCCTGGTGTCAACGTCCATGGATCTGATCCTGGTTTCAACGTCCCTGGATCTAATCCTGGTGTCAGCGTCACTGGATCTAATCCTGGTGTCAACGAACCTGGATCTAATCCTGGTGTCAACAAAACTGGATCTAATCCTGTTTCAATGTCCCTGGATCTAATCCTGATATCAACGTCCCTGGATCTAAGCCCTGTGTCAACATCACTGGATCTGATCTTGGTGTCAACGTCCCTGGATCTGACCCTGTGTCAACGTCCTTGGAACTAATCCTGGTTTCAACGTCCCTGGATCTATCCTGGTGTCAACGTCCATGGATCTAATTCTGGAGTCAACGTCCCTGGATCTAATCCTGGTGTCAATGTCCCTGGATCTAATCCTGGTGTCAAAGTCACTGGATCTAATCATTGTGTCACCGTCATGGATCTGATCCTGGTGTCAGCGTCACTGGATCTAATCTTGGTGTCTACGACACTGGTTCATATCCTGGTGTCAAAGTCCCTGGGTCTAATTCTGGTGACAACGTCCCTGGATCTAATCCTGGTGTCAGCGTCACTGTATCTAATCCTGGTGTCAACGTCCATGGATCTAAACTGGTTTCACCGTCACTGGTTCTAATCCTGGTGTCAACGTCAATGGATCTAATCCTGGTGTCAACGTCCCTGGATCTAATCCTGGTGTCGAGGTCCATGGATCTAATCCTGGTGTCAGCGTCACTGGATCTAATCCTTGTGTCAACGTCACTGGATCTAATCCTGGTGTAAGCGTCACTGGATGTAATCCTGGTGTCAATGTCACTGGATCTAATCCTGTTGTCAACGTCCCTAGATCTAATTCTGGTGTCAACATCCCTGGATCTTATCCTGGAGTCAATGTCCCTGGGTCTAATACTGGTGTCATCGTCCCTGGATCTAATCCTGGTGTCAACGTCACTGGATCTAATCCTGGTTTCAACGTCCCTGGATCTGATCCTGGTGTAGGCGTCACCGAATCTGATCCTGGTGTCAACGTCCTTGGATCTGATCCTGGTGTCAACGTCCCTGGATCTGATCCTGGTGTCAACGTACCTGAATCTAATCATGGTGTCAACGAATTGGATCTAAACCTGGTGTCCATGTCCCTCCACCTTATCCTGGCATCTACGTCCCTGGATCTAATCCTGTTGTCAATGACACTGGATCTAATCCTGGTGTCTACGTCCCAGGATCTAATCCTGGATTCAATGTCCCTGCATCTAATCCTGGTGTCAAAGTCACTGGATCTGATCCTGGTGTCAATGTCCCTGGATCTGATCCTGGTGTCAACGTACCTGAATCTAATCGCGGTGTCAACGAAAATGCATCTAATCCTTGTGTCCACGTCCCTCGATCTAATCCTGGCATCAACGTCCCTGGATCTAATCCTGGTTTCAATGTCCCTGCATCTAATCCTGGTGTCAAAGTCACTGGATCTAATCCTGGTGTCAACGTTCCTGGATCTAATCCTGGTGACAAAGTCACTGGATCTTTTCCTGGTGTCAATGTCATGGATCTGATCCTTGTGTCAACGTCAATGGATCTAATCCGAGGGTCATTGTCCTTGTATATAATCCTGGGGACAGCGTCACTGTGTCTAATCGTGGTGTCACCGTCAATGGAACTAATCCTGGTGTCAACGTCCCTGGATCTTATCATGGTGTCAACGTGCCTGGGTCTAATTCTGGTGTCAACGTCCCTGGATCCAATCCTGGTGTCATGGTCCCTGGATCTAATCCTGCTGTCAACGTCCCTGGATCTAATCCTGGAGTCAACGTCCCTGGATCTAATCCTGGTGTCATGGTCCCTGGATCTAATCCTGGTGTCAACGTCACTGGATCTTATACTGGTGTCAACGTCCCTGGGTATAAACTGGTGTCAACGTCCCTGTATCTAATCCTGGTGTCAGCGTCACTCGATCTAATCATGGTGTCAACGTCCCTGGATCTAATCCTGGTGTCAGCATCTCTGGATCTAATCCTGGTGTCAACATTAATGGATCTAATTCTGGTGTCAACGTCCCTGGATCTAATAATGGTGTTAACGTCCCAGGATCTAATCGAGGTGTCAACGTCCCTGGATCTAATCCTGGTGTCAACGTCCCTGGATCTAATCCTGGTGTCAGCATCACTGGATCTAATCCTGGTGTCAACGTCCCTGGATCTAATCCTGGTGTCAGCATCACTGGATCTAATCCTGGTGTCAGCGTCACTGGATCTAATCCTTGTGTCAACGTCACTGGATCTAAACCTGGTGTCAGAGTCACTGGATCTAATACTGGTGTCAACGTCCCTGGATCTAATCCTGGTGTCAGCGTCACTCGATCTAATCCTGGTGTCAGCTTCCCTGGATCTAATCCTGGTGTAAACGTCCCTGGATCTAATTTTGTGTCAACGACCCTTGATCTAATCCTGGTGTCATAGTCATTGGATCTAATCCTGGTGTCAACGTCACTGGATCTTATCCTGTTGTCAACGTCCCTGGTTCTAATCCTTTTTTCAACGTCCCTGGACCTAATCCTGGTGTCAAAGTCACTGGATCTAATCTTGCTGTCAACGTCCCTGTATCTAATACTGGTGTCAACGTCCCTGTATCTAATCCTGGTGTCAACGTCCCTGGATCTAATCCTGGTTTCAGCGTCCCAGGATCTGATCCTGGTGTCAGCGTCTCCGGATCTGATCCTGGTGACAACGTCCCTGGATCTGATCCTGGTGTCAACGACCCTGGATTTGATCCTGGTGTCAACGTACATAGATCTAATCGTGGTGTCAATGAAACTGGATCTAATCCTGGTGTCCACGTCACTCGTTCTAATCCTGGAATCAACGTCCCTGGATCTAATCCTGTTGTCAACGTCACTGGATCTATTCCTGGTGTCAACGTCCCTGGATCTAATCCTGGTTTCAACGTTCCTGGTTCTAATCCTGGTGTCAGCGTCACTGGATCTAATCCTGGTGTCAGCGTCACTGGATCTAATCCTGGTGTCAATGTCCCTGCATCTAATCTTGGTGTTAACGTCCCTGGATCTAATCCTGGTGTCAACGTCCCTAGATCTAATGTTGTGTCAACGTCCCTGGATCTAATCCTGGAGTCAACGTCCCTGGATCTAATCCTGGTGTCAACGTCCCTGGATCTAATCCTGGTGTCAACGTCCCTGGATCTAATACTGGTGTCAACGTCTCTGGTCTAATCCTGGTTTCAATGTCCCTGGATCTGACCCTAGTGTCAACTTCAGTGGATCTGATCCACGTGTCAACGTCACTGGATCTGATCCTGGTGTCAACGTCCCTGGACCTGATCCTGGTTTCAACGTCCTTGGATCTAATCCTGCTGTCAACGTCCCTGGATCTACTCCTGGTGTCAACATCCCTAGATCTAATTCTGGTGTCAACGTCCCTGGATCTAATCCTGGAGTCAACGTCCCTGGATCTAATACTGGTGTCACCGTCCCTGGATCTAATCCTGGTGTTAACGTCACTGGATCTAATCCTGGTTTCAACGGCCCTGGATCTGATCCTGGTGTAGGCGTCACCGGATCTGATCCTGGTGTCAATGTCCCTGGATCTGATCCTGGTGACAACGTACCTGAATCTAATCGCGGTGTCAACGAAACTGGATCTAATCCTGGTTCCACGTCCCTCGTCTAATCCTGGCATCAACGTCCGTGGTTCTAATCCTGTTGTCAATGTCACTGGATCTAATCCTGGTGTCAACGTTCCAGGATCTAATCCTGGTTTCAACGTCCCTGCATTTAATCCTGGTGTCAAGGTCACTGGATCTGTTCCTGGTGTCAACGTCCCTGGATCTGATCCTGGTGTCAACGTCCCTGGATCTGATCCTGGTGTTAACGTCTCTGGATCTAATCCTGGTTTCAACGTCCTTGTATCTAATCCTGGTGTCAACGTCCCTGGATCTAAATCTGGAGTCAACGTCCCTAGATCTAATCCTGGTGTCAACGTTCCTGGATCTAATCCTGGTGTAAAAGTCACTGGATCTTATCCTTGTGTCAACGTCATGGATCTGATCCTTGTGTCAAGTCACTGGATCTCACCCTGGTTTCAACGTCTTTGGACGTGATCCTGGTGTCAACGTCCTAGGGTCTATTTCTGGTTTCAAGGTCCCTGGATCTAATCCTGGTGTCAACGTCACTAGATCTGATCCTGGTGTCAACGTCCCTGGTTCTGATCCTGGTGTCAATGTCCCTGGATCTAATTTTGTGTCAGCGTCCCTTGATCTAATCCTGGTGTCATAGTCATTGGATCTTATCCTGGTGTCAACGTCCCTGGTTCTAATCCTTTTTCAACGTCCCTGGACCTAATCCTGGTGTCAAAGTCACTGGATATAATCTTGCTGTCAACGTCCCTGGATCTAATACTGGTGTCAACGTCCCTGGATCTAATCCTGGTGTCAATGTCCCTGGATCTAATCCTGGTGTCATCGTCACTGGATCTAATCCTGGTGTCAACGTCACTGGATCTTATCCTGGTGTCAACGTCTCTAGATCTAATCCTGGTGTCAACGTCCCTGGATCTAATCCTGGTGTCATGGTCTCTGGATCTAATCCAGGTGTCAACGTCCCTGGATCTAATCCTGGTATCCAACGTCCCTGGATCTAATACTGGTGCCAACGTCCCTGGATCTAATCCTGGTGTCAACATCCATGGATCTAATCCTGGTGTCAACGTCCCTGGATCTAATCCTGGTTTCAGCATCCCAGGATCTGATCCTGGTGTCAGCGTCTCCGGATCTGATCCTGGTGACAACGTCCCTGGATCTGATCCTGGTGTCAACGACCCTGGATTTGATCCTGGTGTCAACGTACATAGATCTAATCGTGGTGTCAATGAAACTGGATCTAATCCTGGTGTCCACGTCACTCGTTCTAATCCTGGAATCAACGTCCCTGGATCTAATCCTGTTGTCAACGTCACTGGATCTATTCCTGGTGTCAACGTCCCTGGATCTAATCCTGGTTTCAACGTTCCTGGATCTAATCCTGGTGTCAGCGTCACTGGATCTAATCCTGGTGTCAGCGTCACTGGATCTAATCCTGGTGTCAATGTCCCTGCATCTAATCTTGGTGTTAACGTCCCTGGATCTAATCCTGGTGTCAACGTCCCTAGATCTAATGTTGTGTCAACGTCCCTGGATCTAATCCTGGAGTCAACGTCCCTGGATCTAATCCTGGTGTCAACGTCCCTGGATCTAATCCTGGTGTCAACGTCCCTGGATCTAATACTGGTGTCAACGTCTCTGGTCTAATCCTGGTTTCAATGTCCCTGGATCTGACCCTAGTGTCAACTTCAGTGGATCTGATCCACGTGTCAACGTCACTGGATCTGATCCTGGTGTCAACGTCCCTGGACCTGATCCTGGTTTCAACGTCCTTGGATCTAATCCTGCTGTCAACGTCCCTGGATCTACTCCTGGTGTCAACATCCCTAGATCTAATTCTGGTGTCAACGTCCCTGGATCTAATCCTGGAGTCAACGTCCCTGGATCTAATACTGGTGTCACCGTCCCTGGATCTAATCCTGGTGTTAACGTCACTGGATCTAATCCTGGTTTCAACGTCCCTGGATCTGATCCTGGTGTAGGCGTCACCGGATCTGATCTTGGTGTCAATGTCCCTGGATCTGATCCTGGTGACAACGTACCTGAATCTAATCGCGGTGTCAACGAAACTGGATCTAATCCTGGTTCCACGTCCCTCGTCTAATCCTGGCATCAACGTCCGTGGTTCTAATCCTGTTGTCAATGTCACTGGATCTAATCCTGGTGTCAACGTTCCAGGATCTAATCCTGGTTTCAACGTCCCTGCATTTAATCCTGGTGTCAAGGTCACTGGATCTTTTCCTGGTGTCAACGTCCCTGGATCTGATCCTGGTGTCAACGTCCCTGGATCTGATCCTGGTGTTAACGTCTCTGGATCTAATCCTGGTTTCAACGTCCTTGTATCTAATCCTGGTGTCAACGTCCCTGGATCTAAATCTGGAGTCAACGTCCCTAGATCTAATCCTGGTGTCAACGTTCCTGGATCTAATCCTGGTGTAAAAGTCACTGGATCTTATCCTTGTGTCAACGTCATGGATCTGATCCTTGTGTCAAGTCACTGGATCTCACCCTGGTTTCAACGTCCCTGGACCTGATCCTGGTGTCAACGTCCCAGGGTCTATTTCTGGTTTCAAGGTCCCTGGATCTAATCCTGGTGTCAACGTCACTAGATCTGATCCTGGTGTCAACGTCCCTGGTTCTGATCCTGGTGTCAATGTCCCTGGATCTAATTTTGTGTCAGCGTCCCTTGATCTAATCCTGGTGTCATAGTCATTGGATCTTATCCTGGTGTCAACGTCCCTGGTTCTAATCCTTTTTCAACGTCCCTGGACCTAATCCTGGTGTCAAAGTCACTGGATATAATCTTGCTGTCAACGTCCCTGGATCTAATACTGGTGTCAACGTCCCTGGATCTAATCCTGGTGTCAATGTCCCTGGATCTAATCCTGGTGTCATCGTCACTGGATCTAATCCTGGTGTCAACGTCACTGGATCTTATCCTGGTGTCAACGTCTCTAGATCTAATCCTGGTGTCAACGTCCCTGGATCTAATCCTGGTGTCATGGTCTCTGGATCTAATTCTGGTGTCAACGTCATTGGATCTTATCCTGGTGTCACGTCCCTGGATCTTATCTTGGTGTCAACGTCCCTGGATCTAATCCTGGTGTCAACATCACTGGATCTAATCCAGGTGTCAACGTCCCTGGATCTAATCCTGGTATCCAACGTCCCTGGATCTAATACTGGTGCCAACGTCCCTGGATCTAATCCTGGTGTCAACGTCCATGGATCTAATCCTGGTGTCAACGTCCCTGGGTCTAAACCTGGTGTCAGCGTCACTGGGCCTAATCCTGGTGTCAACCTCACTGGATCTAACCCTGGTTTCTGCATCAGTGGATCTAATCCTGGTGTCAACGTCCCTGGGTCTAAAACTGGTGTCAACGTCACTGGATCTAATCCTGGTTTCAACGTCCCTGGATCTAATCATGGTGTCAACGTCCATGGCTCTAATACTGGTGTCAACTTCCCTGGATCTAATACTGGTGTCAACGTTCCTGGGTCTAATCCTGGTGTCAACGAAACTGGATCTAATCCTGGTGTCAACGTCCCTGGGTCTAATCCTGGTATCAACGTCCCTGGATCTAATCCTGTTGTCAACGACACTGGATCTAATCCTGGTGTCAACCTCCTTGGATCTATTCCTGGTATCAACGTCACTGGATCAAATCCTGGTGTCAACGTCACTGGATCTAATCCTGGTTTCAACATCCCTGGATCTAATCCTGGTGTCATGGTCCCTGGATCTAATCCTGGTTTCAACGTCAATGGATCTAATCGTGGTGTCAAGGTCCCTGGATCTAATGCTGGTGTCATCGTCACTGGATCTAATCCTTGTGTCAACGTCACTGGATCTAATCCTGGTGTCAGCATCACTGGATCTAATCCTGGTGTCAACGTCAATGGATCTAATCCTGGTCTCAACGTCCCTGTATATAATCCTGGTGTCATCTTCCCTGTATCTAATCCTGGTGTCAACGTCAATGGAACTAATTTTTGTGTCAACGTCAATGGAACTAATCCTGGTGTCAACGTCCCTGGATCTAATCCTGGTGTCATTGTCCCTGGATCTAATCCTGGTGTCAACATCACTGGATCTTATATTGGTGTCAACATCCGTGGGTCTATTTCTGGTGTCAACGTCCCTGTATCTAATCCTGGTGTCAGCGTCACTCGATCTAATCCTGGTGTCAACATCCCTGGATCTAATCTTGGTGTGAGCAAAACTGGATCTAATCCTGGTGCCAACGTCAATGGATCTAATCCTGGTGTCAATGTCCTAGCTCTAATCCTGGTGTCAACGTCACTGGATCTAATCCTGGTGTCAACATCCCTGGATCTTATCCTGGAGTCAATGTCCCAGGGTCTAATACTGGTGTCACCGTCCCTGGATCTAATCCTGGTGTCAACGTCACTGGATCTATTCCTGGTTTCAACGTCCCTGGATCTAATCATGGTGTCAACGTCACTGGATCTGATCCTGATGTCAACGTCCCTGGATCTGATCCTGGTGTCAATGTCCATGTACCTGAACCTGGTTTCATCGTCCCTGGATCTAATTCTGTAGTCAGTGTCATGGATCTAATCCTGGTGACAACGTCAATGGATCTAATCCTGGTGTCAACATCCCTGGATCTAATCCTGGTGTCAACGTCCCTGGATCTAAATTTGGTGTCAACGAACCTGGATCTAATCCAGGTGTCAACGAAACTGGATCTAATCCTGTTTCAACGTCCCTGGATCTAAACCTGGTATCAACGTCCCTGGATCTAATCCTGTTGTCATCGTCCCTGGATCTAATCCTGGTGTCAATGTCACTGGATCTAATCCAGGTGTCAACGTCCCTGGATCTAATCCTTGTATCAACGAAACTGGATCTAATCCTGGTGTCAACGTCCCTGCATCTAATCCTGGTATCAACGGCCCTGGATCTAATCCTGTTGTCAACGTCACTGGATCTAATCCTGGAGTCAACCTCCCTGGATCAAATCCTGGTGTCAACGTCACTGGATCCTATCCTGGTTTCAACGTCCCTGGATATAATCATGGTGTCAACGTCACTGGATCCTATCCTGATTTCAACGTCCCTGGATCTAATCATGGTGTCAACGTCTCTGGATCAGATCCTGGTGTCAACGTCCCTGGATCTGATCCTGGTGTCAACGTCCATGGATCTGATCCTGGTTTCAACGTCCCTGGATCTAATCCTGGTGTCAGCGTCACTGGATCTAATCCTGGTGTCAACGAACCTGGATCTAATCCTGGTGTCAACGAAACTGGATCTAATCCTGTTTCAACGTCCCTGGATCTAATCCTGATATCAACGTCCCTGGATCTAAGCCCTGTGTCAACATTACTGGATCTGATCTTGGTGTCAACGTCCCTGGATCTGACCCTGTGTCAACGTCCTTGGAACTAATCCTGGTTTCAACGTCCCTGGATCTAATCCTGGTGTCAACGTCCCTGGATCTAATCCTGGTGTCAATGTCCCTGGATCTAATCCTGGTGTCAAAGTCACTGGATCTAATCCTGGTGTCAACGTCATGGATCTGATCCTGGTGTCAGCATCACTGGATCTAATCCTGGTGTCAACAACACTGGTTCATATCCTGGTGTCAACGTCCCTGGGTCTAATTCTGGTGACAACGTCCCTGGATCTAATCCTGGTGTCAGCATCACTGTATCTAATCCTGGTGTCAACGTCCATGGATCTAAACAGGTTTCAGCGTCACTGGATCTAATCCTGGTGTCAACGTCAATGGATCTAATCCTGGTGTCAACGTCCCTGGATCTAATCCTGGTGTCAAGGTCCCTGGATCTAATCATGGTGTCAGCGTCACTGGATCTAATCCTTGTGTCAACGTCACTGGATCTAATCCTGGTGTCAGCGTCACTGGATGTAATCCTGGTGTCAACGTCAATGGATCTAATCCTGGAGTCAATGTCCCTGGGTCTAATACTGGTGTCACCGTACCTGGATCTAATCCTGGTGTCAACGTCACTGGATCTAATCCTGGTTTCAAAGTCCCTGGATCTGATCCTGGTATAGGCGTCACCGGATCTGATCCTGGTGTCAACGTCCTTGGATCTGATCCTGGTGTCAACGTCCCTGGATCTGATCCTGGTGTCAACGTACCTGAATCTAATCATGGTGTCAATGAATTGGATCTAATCCTGGTGTCCCCGTCCCTCGACCTAATCCTGGCATCAACGTCCCTGGATCTAATCCTGTTGTCAATGACACTGGATCTAATCCTGGTGTCAACGTCCCAGGATCTAATCCTGGATTCAATGTCCCTGCATCTAATCCTGGTGTCAAAGTCACTGGATCTGATCCTGCTGTCAACGTCCCTGGATCTGATCCTGGTGTCAACGTCCCTGGATCTGATCCTGGTGTCAACGTACCTGAATCTAATCGCGGTGTCAACGATACTGGATATAATCCTGGTGTCCCCGTCCCTCGATCTAATCCTGGCATCAACGTCCCTGGATCTAATCCTGTTGTCAATGACACTGGATCTAATCCTGGTGTCAACGTCCCAGGATCTGATCCTGGTTTCAATGTCCCTGCATCTAATCCTGGTGTCAAAGTCACTGGATCTGATCCTGGTTTCAACGTCCCTGGATCTGATCCTGGTGTCAACGTCCCTGGATCTAATCCTGGTTTCAACGTCCCTGTATCTAATCCTGGTGTCAACGTCCCTGGATCTAATCCTGGAGTCAACGTCCCTAGATGTAATCCTGGTGTCAACGTTCCTGGATCTAATCCTGGTGACAAAGTCACTGGATCTTTTCCTGGTGTCAACGTCATGGATCTGATCCTTGTGTCAACGTCAATGGATCTAATCCGAGGGTCAACGTATCTGTATATAATCCTGGTGACAGCGTCACTGTGTCTAATCGTGGTGTCAACGTCCCTGGATCTAATCCTGGTTTCAACGTCCCTGGATCTAATCATGGTGTCAACGTCCATGGCTCTAATACTGGTGTCAACTTCCCTGGATATAATACTGGTGTCAACGTTCCTGGGTCTAATCCTGGTGTCAACGAAACTGGATCTAATCCTGGTGTCAACGTCCCTGGATCTAATCCTGGTATCAACGTCCCTGGATCTAATCCTGTTGTCAACGACACTGGATCTAATCCTGGTGTCAACCTCCTTGGATCTATTCCTGGTATCAACGTCACTGGATCAAATCCTGGTGTCAACGTCACTGGATCTAATCCTGGTTTCAACATCCCTGGATCTAATCCTGGTGTCATGGTCCCTGGATCTAATCCTGGTTTCAACGTCAATGGATCTAATCGTGGTGTCAAGGTCCCTGGATCTAATGCTGGTGTCATCGTCACTGGATCTAATCCTTGTGTCAACGTCACTGGATCTAATCCTGGTGTCAGCATCACTGGATCTAATCCTGGTGTCAACGTCAATGGATCTAATCCTGGTCTCAACGTCCCTGTATATAATCCTGGTGTCATCTTCCCTGTATCTAATCCTGGTGTCAACGTCAATGGAACTAATTTTTGTGTCAACGTCAATGGAACTAATCCTGGTGTCAACGTCCCTGGATCTAATCCTGGTGTCATGGTCCCTGGATCTAATCCTGGTGTCAACATCACTGGATCTTATATTGGTGTCAACATCCGTGGGTCTATTTCTGGTGTCAACGTCCCTGTATCTAATCCTGGTGTCAGCGTCACTCGATCTAATCCTGGTGTCAACATCCCTGGATCTAATCTTGGTGTGAGCAAAACTGGATCTAATCCTGGTGCCAACGTCAATGGATCTAATCCTGGTGTCAATGTCCTAGCTCTAATCCTGGTGTCAACGTCACTGGATCTAATCCTGGTGTCAACATCCCTGGATCTTATCCTGGAGTCAATGTCCCTGGGTCTAATACTGGTGTCACCGTCCCTGGATCTAATCCTGGTGTCAACGTCACTGGATCTATTCCTGGTTTCAACGTCCCTGGATCTAATCATGGTGTCAACGTCACTGGATCTGATCCTGATGTCAACGTCCCTGGATCTGATCCTGGTGTCAATGTCCATGTACCTGAACCTGGTTTCATCGTCCCTGGATCTAATTCTGTAGTCAGTGTCATGGATCTAATCCTGGTGACAACGTCAATGGATCTAATCCTGGTGTCAACATCCCTGGATCTAATCCTGGTGTCAACGTCCCTGGATCTAAATTTGGTGTCAACGAACCTGGATCTAATCCAGGTGTCAACGAAACTGGATCTAATCCTGTTTCAACGTCCCTGGATCTAAACCTGGTATCAACGTCCCTGGATCTAATCCTGTTGTCATCGTCCCTGGATCTAATCCTGGTGTCAATGTCACTGGATCTAATCCAGGTGTCAACGTCCCTGGATCTAATCCTTGTATCAACGAAACTTGATCTAATCCTGGTGTCAACGTCCCTGCATCTAATCCTGGTATCAACGGCCCTGGATCTAATCCTGTTGTCAACGTCACTGGATCTAATCCTGGAGTCAACCTCCCTGGATCAAATCCTGGTGTCAACGTCACTGGATCCTATCCTGGTTTCAACGTCCCTGGATATAATCCTGGTGTCAACGTCACTGGATCCTATCCTGATTTCAACGTCCCTGGATCTAATCATGGTGTCAACGTCTCTGGATCAGATCCTGGTGTCAACGTCCCTGGATCTGATCCTGGTGTCAACGTCCATGGATCTGATCCTGGTTTCAACGTCCCTGGATCTAATCCTGGTGTCAGCGTCACTGGATCTAATCCTGGTGTCAACGAACCAGGATCTAATCCTGGTGTCAACGAAACTGGATCTAATCCTGTTTCAACGTCCCTGGATCTAATCCTGATATCAACGTCCCTGGATCTAAGCCCTGTGTCAACATTACTGGATCTGATCTTGGTGTCAACGTCCCTGGATCTGACCCTGTGTCAACGTCCTTGGAACTAATCCTGGTTTCAACGTCCCTGGATCTAATCCTGGTGTCAACGTCCATGGATCTAATTCTGGAGTCAACGTCCCTGGATCTAATCCTGGTGTCAATGTCCCTGGATCTAATCCTGGTGTCAAAGTCACTGGATCTAATCCTGGTGTCAACGTCATGGATCTGATCCTGGTGTCAGCATCACTGGATCTAATCCTGGTGTCAACAACACTGGTTCATATCCTGGTGTCAACGTCCCTGGGTCTAATTCTGGTGACAACGTCCCTGGATCTAATCCTGGTGTCAGCATCACTGTATCTAATCCTGGTGTCAACGTCCATGGATCTAAACAGGTTTCAGCGTCACTGGATCTAATCCTGGTGTCAACGTCAATGGATCTAATCCTGGTGTCAACGTCCCTGGATCTAATCCTGGTGTCAAGGTCCCTGGATCTAATCATGGTGTCAGCGTCACTGGATCTAATCCTTGTGTCAACGTCACTGGATCTAATCCTGGTGTCAGCGTCACTGGATGTAATCCTGGTGTCAACGTCAATGGATCTAATCCTGGAGTCAATGTCCCTGGGTCTAATACTGGTGTCACCGTACCTGGATCTAATCCTGGTGTCAACGTCACTGGATCTAATCCTGGTTTCAAAGTCCCTGGATCTGATCCTGGTATAGGCGTCACCGGATCTGATCCTGGTGTCAACGTCCTTGGATCTGATCCTGGTGTCAACGTCCCTGGATCTGATCCTGGTGTCAACGTACCTGAATCTAATCATGGTGTCAATGAATTGGATCTAATCCTGGTGTCCCCGTCCCTCGACCTAATCCTGGCATCAACGTCCCTGGATCTAATCCTGTTGTCAATGACACTGGATCTAATCCTGGTGTCAACGTCCCAGGATCTAATCCTGGATTCAATGTCCCTGCATCTAATCCTGGTGTCAAAGTCACTGGATCTGATCCTGCTGTCAACGTCCCTGGATCTGATCCTGGTGTCAACGTCCCTGGATCTGATCCTGGTGTCAACGTACCTGAATCTAATCGCGGTGTCAACGATACTGGATATAATCCTGGTGTCCCCGTCCCTCGATCTAATCCTGGCATCAACGTCCCTGGATCTAATCCTGTTGTCAATGACACTGGATCTAATCCTGGTGTCAACGTCCCAGGATCTGATCCTGGTTTCAATATCCCTGCATCTAATCCTGGTGTCAAAGTCACTGGATCTGATCCTGGTTTCAACGTCCCTGGATCTGATCCTGGTGTCAACGTCCCTGGATCTAATCCTGGTTTCAACGTCCCTGTATCTAATCCTGGTGTCAACGTCCCTGGATCTAATCCTGGAGTCAACGTCCCTAGATGTAATCCTGGTGTCAACGTTCCTGGATCTAATCCTGGTGACAAAGTCACTGGATCTTTTCCTGGTGTCAACGTCATGGATCTGATCCTTGTGTCAACGTCAATGGATCTAATCCGAGGGTCAACGTATCTGTATATAATCCTGGTGACAGCGTCACTGTGTCTAATCGTGGTGTCAACGTCAATGGAACTAATCCTGGTGTCAACGTCCCTGGAACATATCATGGTGTCAACGTGCCTGGGTCTAATTCTGGTGTCAACGTCCCTGGATCTAATCCTGGTGTCATGGTCCCTGGATCTAATCCTGCTGTCAACGTCCCTGGATCTAATCCTAGAGTCAACGTCCCTGGATCTAATCCTGGTGTCAACGTCCCTGGATCTAAACCTGGTGTCAACGTCACTGGATCTAATCCTGGTTTCAACATCCCTGGATCTGATCCTGGTGTAGGCGTCACCGGATCTGATCCTGGTGTCAACGTACCTGAATCTAATCGCGGTGTCAACGAAACTGGATCTAATCCTGGTGTCAACGTCACTGGATCTAATCCTGGTGTCAACGTCCCTGGATCTAATCCTGGTTTCAACGTCCCTGCATCTAATCCTGGTGTCAACGTCAGAGGAACTGATCCTGGTGTCAATGTCCCTGGATCTGATCCTGGTGTCAAGGTCCCTGGATCTATTCCTGGTTTCAACGTCCCTGTATCTAATCCTGGTGTCAACGTCCCTGGATCTAATCCCGGAGTCTACGACCCTAGATCTAATCCTGGTGTCAAAGTCACTGGATATTATCCTGGTGTCAACGTCATGGATCTGATCCTGGTGTCAACGTCACTGGTTCTAATCCTGGTTTCATTGACCCTGGATGTAATCCTGCTCTCAACATCACTGGATCTTATCCTGGTGTCAACGTCGCTGGGTCTAAATCTGGTGTGAACGTCCCTGGATCTAATTTTGGTGTCAACATCACTGTATCTAATCGTGGTGTCAACGTCCATGGTTCTAATCCTGGTATCAGCGTCACTGGATCTAATCCTGGTGTCAAAATCAATGGATCTAATCCGAGTGTCAACGTCCCTGTATATAATCCTGGTGACAGCGTCACTGGGTTTATTCGTGGTGTCAATGTCAATGGAACTAATCCTGGTGTCAACGTCCTGGATCTTATCATGGTGTCAATGTCCCTGGGTCTAATTCTGGTGTCAACGTCCCTGGATCTAATACTGGTGTCATGGTCCCTGGATATAATCCTGGTGTCAACGTCACTGGATCTTATACTGGTGTCAACGTCCCTAGGTATAATCTGGTGTCAACGTCCCTGTATCTAATCCTGGTGTCAGCGTCACGCGATCTAATCCTGGTGTTAACGTCCCAGGATCTAATCCAGGTGTCAACGTCCCTGGATCTGATCCTGGTGTCAACGTCCATGGATCTGATCCTGGTTTAAACGTCCCTGGATCTAATCCTGGTGTCAGCGTCACTGGATCTAATCCTGGTGTCAACGAACCTGGATCTAATCCTAGTGTCAACGAAATTGGATCTAATCCTGTTTCAACGTCCCTGGATCTAATCCTGATATCAACGTCCCTGGATCTAAGCCCTGTGTCAACATCACTGGATCTGATCTTGGTGTCAACGTCCCTGGATCTGACCCTGTGTCAACGTCCTTGGAACTAATCCTGGTGTCAATGTCCCTGGATCTAATCCTGGTGTCAAAGTCACTGGATCTAATCCTGGTGTCAACGTCATGGATCTGATCCTGGTGTCAGCGTCACTGGATCTAATCTTGGTGTCTACGACACTGGTTCATATCCTGGTGTCAACGTCCCTGGGTCTAAATCTGGTGACAACGTCCCTGGATCTAATCCTGGTGTCAGCGTCACTGTATCTAATCCTGGTGTCAACGTCCATGGACCTAAACTGGTTTCACCGTCACTGGTTCTAATCCTGGTGTCAACGTCAATGGATCTAATCCTGGTGTCAACGTCCCTGGATCTAATCCTGGTGTCGAGGTCCATGGATCTAATCCTAGTGTCAGCGTCACTGGATCCAATACTTGTGTCAACGTCACTGGATCTAATCCTGGTGTAAGCGTCACTGGATGTAATCCTGGTGTCAACGTCACTGGATCTAATCCTGGTTCAACGTCCCTAGATCTAATTCTGGTGTCAACATCCCTGGATCTTATCCTGGAGTCAATGTCCCTGGGTCTAATACTGGTGTCACCGTCCCTGGATCTAATCCTGGTGTCAACGTCACTGGATCTAATCCTGGTTTCAACATCCCTGGATCTGATCCTGGTGTAGGCGTCACATAATCTGATCCTGGTGTCAACGTCCTTGGATCTGATCCTGGTGTCAACGTCCCTGGATCTGATCCTGGTGTCAACGTACCTGAATCTAATCATGGTGTCAACGAATGGATCTAAACCTGGTGTCCACGTCCCTCCACCTAATCCTGGCATCAACGTCCCTGGATCTAATCCTGTTGTCAATGACACTGGATCTAATCCTGGTGTCAACGTCCCAGGATCTAATCCTGGATTCAATGTCCCTGCATCTAATCCTGGTGTCAAAGTCACTGGATCTGATCCTGGTGTCAACGTCCCTGGATCTGATCCTGGTGTCAACGTACCTGAATCTAATCGTGGTGTCAACGAAACTGCATCTAATCCTGGTGTCCACGTCCCTCGATATAATCCTGGCATCAACGTCCCTGGATCTAATCCTGGTTTCAATGTCCCTGCATCTAATCCTGGTGTCAAAGACACTGGATCTGATCCTGGTGTCAACGTCCCTGGATCTGATGCTGGTGTCAACGTCCCTGGATCTAATCCTGGTTTCAACGTCCCTGTATCTAATCCTGGTGTCAACGTCCCTGGATCTAATCCTGGAGTCAACGTCCCTAGATCTAATCCTGGTGTCAACGTCACTGGATCTTATACTGGTGTCAACGTCCCGCGTTATAAACTGGTGTCAACGTCCCTGTATCTAATCCTGGTGTCAGCGTCACTCGATCTAATCATGGTGTCAACGTCCCTGGATCTAATCCTGGTGTCAGCATCTCTGGATCTAATCCTGGTTTCAACGTCAATGGATCTAATTCTGGTGTCTATTGTCCCTGGATCTAATCGTGGTGTTAACGTCCCAGGATCTAATCGAGGTGTCAACGTCCCTGGATCTAATCCTGGTGTCAACGTCCCTGGATCTAATCCTGGTGTCAGCATCACTGGATCTAATCCTGGTGTCAACGTCCCTGGATCTAATCCTGGTGTCAACGTCCCTGGGTCTAATTCTGGTGTCAACGTCCCTGGATCTAATCCTGGTGTCAGCGTCACTGTATCTAATCCTGGTTTCAACGTCCCTGGATCAAATCCTGGTTCAGCGTCACGGGATCTAATCCTGGTGTCAACGTTAATGGATCTATTCCTGGTGTCAACATCCCTGGATCTAATCCTGGTGTCATGGTCCCTGGATCTAATCCTGGTTTCAACGTCACTGGATCTTATACTGGTGTCAACGTCCCTGGGTCTAATTCTGGTTTCAACGTCCCTGGATCTAATCCTGGTGTCAGCGTCACTCGATCTAATCCTGGTGTCAGCGTCACTGGATCTAATCCTGGTGTCAACGTCACTGGATCTAATCCTGGTGTCAACGTCCCTGGATCTATTCCTGGAGGCAATGTCGCTGGATCAAATCTTGGTGTCAACTTCCCTTTATCTAATCCAGGTGTCAACGTCCCTGGATCTAATCCGGGAGTCAACGTCACTGGATCTAATCCTGGTGTCAACGTCAATGGATCTAATCCTGGTGTCAACGTCAATGGATCTATTCCTGGTGTCAACATCCCTGGATCTAATCCTGTTGTCATGGTCCCTGGATCTAATCCTGGTTTCAACGTCACTGGATCTTATACTGGTGTCAACGTCCCTGGGTCTAACTCTGGTTTCAACGTCCCTGGCTCTAGTCCTGGTGTCAATGTCCCTCGATCTAATCCTGGTGTCACTGTCCCTTGATCTAATCCTGGTGTCAGCGTCACTGTATCTAATCCTTGTGTCAACGTCACTGGATCTAAACCTGGTGTCAGAGTCACTGGATCTCATACTGGTGTCAACGTCCCTGGATCTAATCCTGGTGTCAGCGTCACTGGACCTAATCCTGGTGTCAGCTTCCCTGGATGTAATCCTGGTGTAAACATCCGTGGATCTAATTTTGTGTCAACGACCCTTGATCTAATCCTGGTGTCATAGTCATTGGATCTAATCCTGGTGTCAACGTCACTGGATCTTATCCTGGTGTCAACGTCCCTGGTTCTAATCCTTTTTTCAACGTCCCTGGACCTAATCCTGGTGTCAAAGTCACTGGATCTAATCTTGCTGTCAACGTCCCTGTATCTAATACTGGTGTCAACGTCCCTGGATCTAATCCTGGTGTCAATGTCCCTGGATCTAATCCTGGTTTCAACATCCCAGGATCTGATCCTGGTGTCAGCGTCTCCGGATCTGATCCTGGTGACAACGTCCCTGGATCTGATCCTGGTGTCAACGACCCTGGATTTGATCCTGGTGTCAACGTACATAGATCTAATCGTGGTGTCAACGAAACTGGATCTAATCCTGGTGTCACGTCACTCGTTCTAATCCTGGAATCAACGTCCCTGGATCTAATCTTGTTGTGAACGTCACTGGATCTAATCCTGGTGTCAACATCCCTGGATCTAATCCTGGTTTCAACGTTCCTGGATCTAATCCTGGTGTCAGCGTCACTGGATCTAATACTGGTGTCAGCGTCCCTGGATCTAATCATGGTGTCAATGTCCCTGGATCTAATCTTGGTGTTAACGTCCCTGGAACTAATCCTGGTGTCAACGTCCCTAGATCTAATGTTGTGTCAACGTCCCTGGATCTAATCCTGGAGTCAACGTCCCTGGATCTAATCCTGGTGTCAACGCCCTGGATCTAGTACTGGTGTCAATGTCCCTGGATCTAATCCTGGTGTCAACGTCTCTGGATCTAATCCTGGTTTCAATGTCCCTGGATCTGATCCTAGTGTCAACTTCAGTGGATCTGATCCAGGTGTCAACGTCACTGGATCTGATCCTGGTGTCAACGTCCCTGGACCTGATCCTTGTTTCAACGAACCTGGATCTAATCCAGGTGTCAGCGTCACTCGATCTAATCCTGGTGTCAACGTCAATGGATCTAATGCTGGTGTCAACGTCCCTGGATCTAATATTGGTGTCAAAGTTCCTTGCTCTAATCCTGGTGTCATCGTCACTGGATCTAATCCTGGTGTCAACGTCACTGGATCTTATCCTGAGGTCAACGTCCTTGGTTCTAATTTTTTTTCAACATCCCTGGACCTAATCCTGGTGTCAAATTCACTGGATCTAATCCTCCTGTCAACGTCCTGGATCTAATCCTGGTGTCAATGTCCCTAGGTCTAATTCTGGTGTTAACGTCCCTGGATCTAATACTGGAGTCAACGTCCCTAGATCTAACCCTGTGTCAACGTCCCTGGATCTAATCCTGGTGTCAGCGTCACTGGATCTAATCCTGGTGTCAGCGTCACTGGATCTAATCCTGGTGTCAGCGTCACTGGATCTAAACCTGGTGTCAGAGTCACTGGATCTAATACTGGTGTCAACGTCCCTGGATCTAATCCTGGTGTCAGCGTCACTCGATCTAATCCTGGTGTCAGCTTCCCTGGATCTAATCCTGGTGTAAACGTCCCTGGATCTAATTTTGTGTCAACGACTCTTGATCTAATCCTGGTGTCATAGTCATTGGATCTAATCCTGGTGTCAACGTCACTGGATCTTATCCTGGTGTCAACGTCCCTGGTTCTAATCCTTTTTTCAACGTCCCTGGACCTAATCCTGGTGTCAAAGTCACTGGATCTAATCTTGCTGTCAACGTCCCTGTATCTAATACTGGTGTCAACGTCCCTGGATCTAATCCTGGTGTCAACGTCCCTGGATCTAATCCTGGTTTCAGCGTCCCAGGATCTGATCCTGGTGTCAGCGTCTCCGGATCTGATCCTGGTGACAACGTCCCTGGATCTGATCCTGCTGTCAACGAGCCTGGATTTGATCCTGGTGTCAACGTACATAGATCTAATCGTGGTGTCAATGAAACTGGATCTATTCCTGGTGTCCACGTCACTCGTTCTAATCCTGGAATCAACGTCCTTGGATCTAATCCTGTTGTCAATGTCACTGGATCTATTCCTGGTGTCAACGTCCCTGGATCTAATCCTGGTGTCAACGTTCCTGGATCTAATCCTGGTGTCAGCCTCACTGGATCTAATCCTGGTGTCAGCGTCACTGGATCTAATCCTGGTGTCAATGTCCCTGCATCTAATCTTGGTGTTAACGTCCCTGGAGCTAATCCTGGTGTCAACGTCCCTAGATCTAATGTTGTGTCAACGTCCCTGGATCTAATCCTGGAGTCAACGTCCCTGTATCTAATCCTGGTGTCAACGTCCCTGGATCTAATCCTGGTGTCAATGTCCCTGGATCTAATCCTGGTGTCAACGTCTCTGGATCTAATCCTGGTTTCAATGACCCTGGATCTGCCCCTAGTGTCAACTTCAGTGGATCTGATCCAGGTGTCAACGTCACTGGATCTGATGCTGGTGTCAACGTCCCTGGACCTGATCCTTGTTTCAACGTCCCTGGATCTAATCCAGGTGTCAGCGTCACTCGATCTAATCCTGGTGTCAACGTCAATGGATCTAATCCTGGTGTAAACGTCCCTGGATCTAATATTGGTGTCAACGTCCCTTGCTCTAATCCTGGTGTCATCGTCACTGGATCTAATCCTGGTGTCAACGTCACTGGATCTTATCCTGAGGTCAACGTCCCTGGTTCTAATTTTTTTTCAACGTCCCTGGACCTAATCCTGGTGTCAAAGTCACTGGATCTAATCCTGCTCTCAATGTCCTGGATCTAATCCTGGTGTCAACATCCCTAGGTCTAATTCTGGTGTTAACGTCCCTGGATCTAATACTGGAGTCAACGTCCCTAGATCTAACCCTGTGTCAACGTCCCTGGATCTAATCCTGGTTTCAACGTCACTGGATCTAATCCTGGTGTTTACGTCACTGGATCTAATCCTGGTGTCAACGTCTCTGGATCTGACCCTTGAGTCAGCGTCACTGGATCTAATCCTGGTGTCAAAGTCACTGGATTTAATTCTGGAGTCAACGTCCCTGATTCTAATCCTGGTGTCAAGGTCCCTGTATCTAATCCTGGTATCAACGTCACTGGATCTAATCCTGGTTTTAACGTCTCTGGATCTGATCCTGGTGTCAACGTCACTGGATCTGATCCAGGTGTCAACGTCACTGGATCTGATCCTGGTTTCAACTTTCCTGGACCTGATCTTGGTTTCAACGTCCCTGGATCTCATCCTGGTGTTAGCGTCACTGGATCTAATCCTGGTGTCAACTTCAATGGATCTAATCCTGGTATCAATGTCCCTCGATCTAATCTTGGGGTCAACGTCCCTTGATCTAATCCTGGTGTCATCGTCACTGGATCTAATCTTGGTGTCAACGTCACTGGATCTTAACCTGAGGTCAACGTCCCTGGTTCTAATCCTTTTTTCAACGTCCCTGGACCTAAGCCTGGTGTCAAAGTCACTTGATCTAATCCTGCTGTCAACGTCCCTGGATCTACTCCTGGTGTCAACATCCCTAGATCTAATTCTGGTGTCAACGTCCCTGGATCTAATCCTGGATTCAATGTCCCTGCATCTAATCCTGGTGTCAAAGTCACTGGATCTGATCCTGGTGTCAACGTCCCTGGATCTGATCCTGGTGTCAACGTACCTGAATCTAATCGTGGTGTCAACGAAACTGCATCTAATCCTGGTGTCCACGTCCCTCGATCTAATCCTGGCATCAACGTCCCTGGATCTAATCCTGGTTTCAATGTCCCTGCATCTAATCCTGGTGTCAAAGACACTGGATCTGATCCTGGTGTCAACGTCCCTGGATCTGATCCTGGTGTCAACGTCCCTGGATCTAATCCTGGTTTCAACGTCCCTGTATCTAATCCTGGTGTCAACGTCCCTGGATCTAATCCTGGAGTCAACGTCCCTAGAACTAATCCTGGTGTCAACGTCACTGGATCTTATACTGGTGTCAACGTCCCTGGTTATAAACTGGTGTCAACGTCCCTGTATCTAATCCTGGTGTCAGCGTCACTCGATCTAATCATGGTGTCAACGTCCCTGGATCTAATCCTGGTGTCAGCATCTCTGGATCTAATCCTGGTTTCAACGTCAATGGATCTAATTCTGGTGTCTACGTCCCTGGATCTAATCGTGGTGTTAACGTCCCAGGATCTAATCGAGGTGTCAACGTCCCTGGATCTAATCCTGGTGTCAACGTCCCTGGATCTAATCCTGGTGTCAACGTCCCTGGATCTAATCCTGGTGTCAGCGTCACTGTATCTAATCCTGGTTTCAACGTCCCTGGATCAAATCCTGGTTCAGCGTCACTGGATCTAAACTGGTGTCAACGTTAATGGATCTATTCCTGGTGTCAACATCCCTGGATCTAATCCTGGTGATATGGTCCCTGGATCTAATCCTGGTTTCAACGTCACT